>NW_027478783.1:0-300000 GCF_051014685.1 Ptiloglossa arizonensis | reverse complement strand
ACGCGTTACACGTTATACGTTATACGTTATACGTTATACGTTATACGTTATACGATATACGTTATACGTTATACGTTATACGTTATACGTTATAAGTTATACGTTATACGTTATACGTTATACGTTATACGTTATACGTTATGCGTTATACGTTATACGTTATACGTTATACGTTATACGTTATACGTTATACGTTATACGTTATACGTTATACGTTATACGTTATACGTTATACGTTATACGTTATACGTTATACGTCATGCGTTATACTTTATACGTTATACGTTATACGTTATACGTTATACGTTATACGTTATACGTTATACGTAATACGTTATGCGTTATACGTTATACGTTATACGTAATACGTTATACGTTATAAGTTACACGTAATACGTTATACGTTACACGTTATACGTTATACGTTATACGTTATACGTTATAAGTTATACGTTATACGTTATACGTTATACGTTATACGTTATACGTTATACGTTATACGCTATACGTTATACGTTATACGTTATACGTTATACGTTATCTGCTATACGTTATGCGTTATACGTTATACGTTATACGTTATACGTTATACGTTATACGTTATACGTCATAGGTTATACGATACACGTTAAACGTTATACGTTATACGTTATACGTTGTACGTTATACGTTATACGTTAAACGTTATACGTAATATGTAATACGTTATACGTTATACGTTATACGTTATACGTCATAGGTTATACGATACACGTTAAACGTTATACGTTATACGTTATACGTTGTACGTTATACGTTATACGTTAAACGTTATACGTAATATGTAATACGTTATACGTTTTACGTTATTCGTTATACGTTCTTCGTTACGCGTTATACGTTATCTGCTATACGTTATGCGTTATACGTTATACGTTATACGTTATACGTTATACGTTATACGTTATACGTCATAGGTTATACGATACACGTTAAACGTTATACGTTATACGTTATACGTTGTACGTTATACGTTATACGTTAAACGTTATACGTAATATGTAATACGTTATACGTTTTACGTTATTCGTTATACGTTCTTCGTTACGCGTTATACGTTATACGTTATACGTTATACGTTATACGTTATACGTTATACGTTATACGTTATACGTTATACGTTTTACGTTATACGTTATAAGTAATACGTTATGCGTTATAAGTTATACGTTATGCGCTATACGTTGAACGTTATACGTTATGCTTTACACATTGTACGTTATACGTTATACGTTATACGTTGTACGATATACGTTATACGTCGTACGTTATACGTTATACGTTGTACGTTATACGTTATACGTTATACCTTTTAAGTTATTCGTTATACGTTCTTCGTTACGCGTTACACGTTATACGTTATACGTTATACGTTATACGTTATACGTTATGCTTTATACGTTGTACGTTATACGTTATACTTTATACGTTGTACGTTATACCTTATACGTTGTACGTTATGCGTTATACGTTATATGCTATACGTTATGCGTTATACGTTATACGTTATACGTTATACGTTATACGTTATACGTTATACGTTATACGTTATACGTTATAAGTTATACGTTATACGTTATACGTTATACGTTATACGTGATACGTTATACGTTATACGTTGTGCGTTATACGTTATACGTCATACGTCATAGGTTATACGATACACGTTATACGTTATACGTAATATGTAATACGTTATACGTAATACGTTATACGTTATACGTTATACGTTATACGTTATACGTTATACGTTATAAGTTATACGTTATACGTTATACGTCATAGGTTATACGATACACGTTAAACGTTATACGTTATACGTTATACGTTGTACGTTATACGTTATACGTTATACGTTAAACGTTATACGTAATATGTAATACGTTATACGTTTTACGTTATTCGTTATACGTTATACGTTATACGTTATACGTTATACGTTATACGTTATACGTTATACGTTATACGTTATACGTTATACGTTATACGTTATACGTTATACGTTATACGTTATACGTTATACGTTATACGTTATACGTTATACGTTATACGTTATACGTTATACGTTATACGGTATACGTTATACGTTGTGCGTTATACGTTATACGTCATACGTCATAGGTTATACGATACACGTTATACGTTATACGTAATATGTAATACGTTATACGTTTTACGTTATTCGTTATACGTTATACGTTATACGTTATACGTTATACGTTGTACGTTATACGTTATACGTTATACGTTATACGTTATACGTTATACGTTATACGTTATACGTTATACGTTATACGTTATACGTTATACGTTATACGTTATACGTTATACGTTATACGTTATACGTTATACGTTATACGTTCTGCGTTATACGTTGTACGTTACACGTTATGCTTTACACGTTGTACGTTATACGTTATGCTTTATACGTTGTACGTTATACGTTATACTTTATACGTTGTACGTTATACGTTATACGTTGTACGTTATGCGTTATACGTTATATGTAATACGTCATACGATTTACGTTAATCCTTATACGTTCTTCGTTACACGTTGTACGTTACACGTTATGCTTTACACGTTGTACGTTATACGTTATACGTTATGCGTTATACGTTATACGTTATACGTTATACGTTATACCCTATACGTTATACGTTATACGTTATACGTTATACGTTATACGTTATACGTTATACGTTATACGTTATACGTTATACGTTATACGTTATACGTTATACGTTGTGCGTTATAAGTTATACGTCATACGTCATAGGTTATACGATACACGTTATACGTTATACGTAATATGTAATACGTTATACGTAATACGTTATACGTTATACGTTATACGTTATACGTTATACGTTATACGTTATAAGTTATACGTTATACGTTATACGTCATAGGTTATACGATACACGTTAAACGTTATACGTTATACGTTATACGTTGTACGTTATACGTTATACGTTATACGTTAAACGTTATACGTAATATGTAATACGTTATACGTTTTACGTTATTCGTTATACGTTATACGTTATACGTTATACGTTATACGTTATACGTTATACGTTATACGTTATACGTTATACGTTATACGTTATACGTTATACGTTATACGTTATACGTTATACGTTATACGGTATACGTTATACGTTGTGCGTTATACGTTATACGTCATACGTCATAGGTTATACGATACACGTTATACGTTATACGTAATATGTAATACGTTATACGTTTTACGTTATTCGTTATACGTTCTTCGTTACGCGTTATACGTTATACGTTATACGTTATACGTTATACGTTATACGTTATACGTTATACGTTACACGCTATACGTTATACGTTATACGTTATACGTTATACGTTCTACGTTATACGTTATGCGTTATACGTTATACGTTCTGCGTTATACGTTGTACGTTATACGTTATGCTTTACACGTTGTACGTTATACGTTATACGTTATGCCTTGTACGTTATACGTTATACGTCGTACGTTATACGTTATACGTAGTACGTTATAAGTTATACGTTATACGTTATACGTTATACGTTATACGTTATACGTTATACGTTATACGTTATACTTTATACGTTGTACGTTATACGTTATACGTTGTACGTTATACGTTATACGTTATACCTTTTAAGTTATTCGTTATACGTTCTTCGTTTCGCGTTATACGTTATACGTTATACGTTATACGTTATACGTTATACGTTATACGTTATACGTTATACGTTATACGTTGTACGTTATACGTTATACGTTATACGTTATACGTTATACGTTATACGTTATACGTTATACGTTATACGTTATACGTTATACGTTATCCGATATACGTTATACGTTATACGTTATACGTTATACGTTATACGTTATACGTTATACGTAATACGTTATACGTTATACGTTATACGTTATACGTTATACGTTATACGTTATACGTTATAAGTTATACGTAATACGTTATACGTTATACGTTATACGTTATACGTTATACGTTATACGTTATACGTTATAAGTTATACGTTATACGTTATACGTTATACGTTATACGTTATACGTTATACGTTATACGTTGTACGTTATACGTTATACGTTATACCTTTTAAGTTATTCGTTATACGTTCTTCGTTACGCGTTATACGTTATACGTTATACGTTATACGTTATACGTTATACGTTATACGTTATACGTTATACGTTATACGTTATACGTTATACGTTATACGTTGTGCGTTATACGTTATACGTCATACGTCATAGGTTTTACGATACACGTTATACCTTATACGTAATATGTAATACGTTATACGTTTTACGTTATTCGTTATACGTTCTTCGTTACACGTTATACGTTATACGTAATACGTTATGCGTCATTGGTTATACGATACACGTTATACGTTCTACGTAATATGTAATACTTTATACGTTTTACGTATATTCGTTATACGTTCTTCGTTACACGTTATACGTATATTCGTTATTCGTTCTTCGTTACACGTTATACGTTATACGTTATGCGTTATACGTTATACGTTAAACGTTATACGTTATACGTTATACGTTATACGTTATACGTTATAAGTTATACGTAATACGTTATACGTTATACGTTATACGTTATACGTTATACGTTATACGTTATACGTTATAAGTTATACGTTATACGTTATACGTTATACGTTATACGTTATACGTTATACGTTATACGTTATACGTTATACGTTATACGTTATACGTTGTACGTTATGCGTTATACGTTATACGTTATACGTCATACGTTATACGTTATAAGTTATACGTAATACGTTATACGTTATACGTTATACGTTATAAGTTATACGTTATACGTTATACGTTATACGTTATTGGTTATACGTTATACGTTATACGTTATACGTTATACGTTATACGTTATACGTTATACGTTATACGTTATACGTTATACGTTATACGTTATACGTTATACGTTATACGTTATACGTTATACGTCATGCGTTATACTTTATACGTTATACGTTATACGTTATACGTTATACGTTATACGTTATACGTTATACGTTATACGTTATACGTTATACGTTATACGTTATACGTTATACGTTATACGTTATACGTTATACGTTATACGTTATACGTTATACGTTATACGTTATACGTTATACGTTATACGTTATACGTTATACGTTGTGCGTTATACGTTATACGTCATACGTCATAGGTTTTACGATACACGTTATACCTTATACGTAATATGTAATACGTTATACGTTTTACGTTATTCGTTATACGTTCTTCGTTACACGTTATACGTTATACGTAATACGTTATGCGTCATAGGTTATACGATACACGTTATACGTTCTACGTAATATGTAATACTTTATACGTTTTACGTATATTCGTTATACGTTCTTCGTTACACGTTATACGTATATTCGTTATTCGTTCTTCGTTACACGTTATACGTTATACGTTATGCGTTATACGTTATACGTTATACGTTATACGTTATACGTTATACGTTATACGTTATACGTTATACGTTATACGTTATACGTTATACGTTATACGTTATCCGATATACGTTATACGCTATACGTTATACGTTATACGTTATACGTTATACGTTATACGTAATACGTTATACGTTATACGTTATACGTTATACGTTATACGTTATACGTTATACGTTATAAGTTATACGTAATACGTTATACGTTATACGTTATACGTTATACGTTATACGTTATACGTTATACGTTATAAGTTATACGTTATACGTTATACGTTATACGTTATACGTTATACGTTATACGTTATACGTTATACGTTATACGTTATACGTTATACGTTATACGTTATACGTTACGCGTTATACGTTGTACGTTATACGTTATGCTTTATACGTTGTACGTTATACGTTATACTTTATACGTTGTACGTTATACGTTATACGTTGTACGTTATGCGTCATACGTTATACGTTATACGTCATACGTTATACGTTACGCGTTATACGTTGTACGTTATACGTTATGCTCTATACGTTGTACGTTATACGTTATACGCTATACGTTATACGTTATACGTTATACGTTATACGTTATACGTTATACGTTATACGTTATAAGTTATACGTTATACGTTATACGTTATACGTTATACCTTTTAAGTTATTCGTTATACGTTCTTCGTTACGCGTTACACGTTATACGTTATACGTTATACGTTATACGTTATACGTTATACGTTATACGTTATACGTTATACGTTATCCGATATACGTTATACGTTATACGTTATACGTTATACGTTATACGTTATACGTTATACGTTATACGTTATACGTTATACGTTATAAGTTATACGTTATACGTTATACGTTATACGTTATACGTTATAAGTTATACGTAATACGTTATACGTTATACGTTATACGTTATACGTTATACGTTATACGTTATACGTTACACGTTATACGTTATACGTTATACGTTATACGTTATACGTTATAAGTAATACGTTATGCGTTATACGTTATACGTTATGCGCTATACGTTGTACGTTATACGTTATGCTTTACACGTTGTACGTTATACGTTATACGTTATACGTTGTACGTTATACGTTATACGTCGTACGTTATACGTTATACGTTGTACGTTATACGTTATACGTTATACCTTTTAACTTATTCGTTATACGTTCTTCGTTACGCGTTACACGTTATACGTTATACGTTATACGTTATACGTTATACGTTATACGATATACGTTATACGTTATACGTTATACGTTATAAGTTATACGTTATACGTTATACGTTATACGTTATTGGTTATACGTTATACGTTATACGTTATACGTTATACGTTATACGTTATACGTTATACATTATACGTTATACGTTATACGTTATACGTTATACGTTATACGTTATACGTTATACGTTATACGTTATACGTCATGCGTTATACTTTATACGTTATACGTTATACGTTATACGTTATACGTTATACGTTATACGTTATACGTAATACGTTATGCGTTATACGTTATACGTTATACGTTATACGTTATACGTTATAAGTTACACGTAATACGTTATACGTTACACGTTATACGTTATACGTTATACGTTATACGTTATAAGTTATACGTTATACGTTATACGTTATACGTTATACGTTATACGTTATACGTTATACGCTATACGTTATACGTTATACGTTATACGTTATACGTTATCTGCTATACGTTATGCGTTATACGTTATACGTTATACGTTATACGTTATACGTTATACGTTATACGTCATAGGTTATACGATACACGTTAAACGTTATACGTTATACGTTATACGTTATACGTTATACGTCATATGTTAAACGTTATACGTAATATGTAATACGTTATACGTTTTACGTTATTCGTTATACGTTCTTCGTTACGCGTTATACGTTATACGTTATACGTTATACGTTATACGTTATACGTTATACGTTATACGTTATACGTTTTACGTTATACGTTATAAGTAGTACGTTATGCGTTATACGTTATACGTTATGCGCTATACGTTGTACGTTATACGTTATGCTTTACACGTTGTACGTTATACGTTATACGTTATACGTTGTACGTTATACGTTATACGTCGTACGTTATACGTTATACGTTGTACGTTATACGTTATACGTTATACCTTTTAAGTTATTCGTTATACGTTCTTCGTTACGCGTTACACGTTATACGTTATACGTTATACGTTATACGTTATACGTTATACGTTATACGTTATGCTTTATACGTTGTACGTTATACGTTATACTTTATACGTTGTACGTTATATGTTATACGTTGTACGTTATGCGTTATACGTTATACGTTATACGTTATACGTTATACGTTATACGTTACGCGTTATACGTTGTACGTTATACGTTATGCTTTATATGTTGTACGTTATACGTTATACGCTATACGTTATACGTTATACGTTATACGTTATACGTTATACGTTATACGTTATATGCTATACGTAATGCGTTATACGTTATACGTTATACGTTATACGTTATACGTTATACGTTATACGTTATACGTTATACGTTATACGTTATAAGTTATACGTTATACGTTATACGTTATACGTTATACGTTATACGTTATACGTTATACGTTATACGTTATACGTTATACGTTATACGTTATACGTTATACGTTTTACGTTATTCGTTATACGTTCTTCGTTACGCGTTATACGTTATACGTTATACGTTATACGTGATACGTTATACGTTATACGTTATACGTTATACGTTATACGTTTTACGTTATTCGTTATACGTAATACGTTATGCGTTATACGTTATACGTTATACGTTATACGTTATACGTTATAAGTCATACGTAATACGTTATACGTTATACGTTATACGTTATACGTTATACGTTATACGTTATACGTTATAAGTTATACGTTATACGTTATACGTTATACGTTATACGTTATACGTTATACGTTATACGTTATACGTTATACGTTATACGTTATACGTTATACGTTACGCGTTATACGTTGTACGTTATACGTTATGCTTTATACGTTGTACGTTATGCGTTATACTTTATACGTTGTACGTTATACGTTATACGTTGTACGTTATGCGTTATACGTTATATGTAATACGTCATACGATTTACGTTAATCCTTATACGTTCTTCGTTACACGTTATACGTTATACGTTATACGTTATACGTTATACGTTATACGTTATACGTTATACGTTATACGTTATACGGTATACGTTATACGTTGTGCGTTATACGTTATACGTCATACGTCATAGGTTATACGATACACGTTATACGTTATACGTAATATGTAATACGTTATACGTTTTACGTTATTCGTTATACGTTCTTCGTTACGCGTTATACGTTATACGTTATACATTATACGTTATACGTTATACGTTATACGTTATACGTTACACGCTATACGTTATACGTTATACGTTATACGTTATACGTTATACGTTATACGTTATGCGTTATACGTTATACGTTCTGCGTTATACGTTGTACGTTATACGTTATGCTTTACACGTTGTACGTTATACGTTATACGTTATGCGTTGTACGTTATACGTTATACGTCGTACGTTATACGTTATACGTTGTACGTTATAAGTTATACGTTATACGTTATACGTTATACGTGATACGTTATACGTTATACGTTATACGTTATACGTTATACGTTATAAGTTATACGTAATACGTTATACGTTATACGTTATACGTTATACGTTATACGTTATTCGTTATACTTTATACGTTGTACGTTATACGTTATACGTTGTACGTTATACGTTATACGTTATAACTTTTAAGTTATTCGTTATACGTTCTTCGTTACGCGTTATACGTTATACGTTATACGTTATACGTTATACGTTATACGTTATACGTTATACGTTATACGTTATACGTTATACGTTGTACGTTATACATTATACGTTATACGTTATACGTTATACGTTATACGTTATACGTTATACGTTATACGTTATACGTTATACGTTATACGTTATACGTTATACGTTGTGCGTTATACGTTATACGTCATACGTCATAGGTTTTACGATACACGTTATACGTTATACGTAATATGTAATACGTTATACGTTTTACGTTATTCGTTATACGTTCTTCGTTACACGTTATACGTTATACGTAATACGTTATGCGTCATAGGTTATACGATACACGTTATACGTTCTACGTAATATGTAATATTTTATACGTTTTACGTATATTCGTTATACGTTCTTCGTTACACGTTATACGTATATTCGTTATTCGTTCTTCGTTACACGTTATACGTTATACGTTATGCGTTATACGTTATACGTTATACGTTATACGTTATACGTTATACGTTATACGTTATACGTTATACGTTATACGTTATCCGATATACGTTATACGTTATACGTTATACGTTATACGTAATACGTTATACGTTATACGTTATACGTTATACGTTATACGTTATACGTTATACGTTATACGTTGTGCGTTATAGGATATACGTTATGTGTTATAGGATATACGTTATACGTCATACGTTGTACGTTATACGTTATACGTTATACGTTATACGTTATACGTTATACGTTATACGTTATACGTTATACGTTATACGTTATACGTTATACGTCATACGTTATACGTTATACGTTATACGTAATACGGTATACGTTATGCGTTATACGCTATACGTTATGCGTTATAGGATATACGTTATGTGTTATAGGATATACGTTATACGTCATACGTTGTACGTTATACGTTATACGTTATACGATATGCGTTATACGTCATGCGTTATACGTTATACGTTATACGTTGTACGTTATACGTTATACGCTATACGTTATACGTTATACGTTATACGTTATACGTCATAGGTTGTACGATACACGTTAAACGTTATACGTAATATGTAATACGTTATACGTTTTACGTTATTCGTTATACGTTCTTCGTTACGCGTTATACGTTATACGTTATACGTTATACGTTATACGTTATACGTTATACCTTATACGATATACGTTATACGTTATCCGTTATACGTTATAGGTTATACGTTATACGTTATGCGTTATACGTTATACGTTATACGTTATACGTTATACGTTATACGTTGTGCGTTATACGTTATACGTTATACGTTATACGTTATACGTTATACTTTATACGTTATACGACATACATTATACGATATACGTTATACATTATACATTATAGGTTATACCTTATACATTATACGTCATACGTTATACGTTATACGTAATACGGAATACGTTATGCGTTATACGCTATACGTTATGCTTTATAGGATATACGTTATGTGTTATAGGATATACGTTATACGTCATACGTTGTACGTTATTCGTTATACGTTATGCGTTATACGTCATGCGTTATACGTTATACGTTATACGTTGTACGTTATACGTTATACGCTATACGTTATACGTTATACGTTATACGTTATACGTTATACGTCATAGGTTGTACGATACACGTTAAACGTTATACGTAATATGTAATACGTTATACGTTTTACGTTATTCGTTATACGTTCTTCGTTACGCGTTATACGTTATACGTTATACGTTATACGTTATACGTTATACGTTATACCTTATACGATATACGTTATACGTTATCCGTTATACGTTATAGGTTATACGTTATACGTTATGCGTTATACGTTATACGTTATACGTTATACGTTGTACGTTATACGTTATACGTTATACGTTATACGTTATACGTTATACGTTGTACGTTATACGTTATACGTTATACGTTATACGTTATACGTTACACCTTATACGTTATACGTTATACGTTATACGTTATACGTTATACGTTATACGTTATACGTTATACGTTATACGTTATACGTTATACGTTATACGTTATACGTTATACGTTATACGTTATACGTTATACGTTATACGTTACACGTTATACGTTATACGTTATACGTTATACGTTATACGTTATAAGTAATACGTTATGCGTTATACGTTATACGTTATGCGCTATACGTTGTACGTTATACGTTATGCTTTACACGTTGTACGTTATATTTTATACGTTATACGTTGTACGTTATACGTTATACGTCGTACGTTATACGTTATACGTTGTACGTTATACGTTATTCGTTATAACTTTTAAGTTATTCGTTATACGTTCTTCGTTACGCGTTACACGTTATACGTTATACGTTATACGTTATACGTTATACGTTATACGTTATACGATATACGTTATACGTTATACGTTATACGTTATAAGTTATACGTTATACGTTATACGTTATACGTTATACGTTATACGTTATACGTTATACGTTATACGTTATACGTTAAACGTTATACGTAATATGTAATACGTTATACGTTTTACGTTATACGTTATACGTTAAACGTTATACGTTATACGTTATACGTTATACGTTATACGTTATACGTTATACGTCATGCGTTATACTTTATACGTTATACGTTATACGTTATACGTTATGCGTTATACGTTATACGTTATACGTAATACGTTATGCGTTATACGTTATACGATAAACGTAATACGTTATACGTTATAAGTTACACGTAATACGTTATACGTTACACGTTATACGTTATACGTTATACGTTATACGTTATAAGTTATACGTTATACGTTATACGTTATACGTTATACGTTATACGTTATACGTTATACGTTATACGTTATACGTTATACGTTATACGTTACGCGTTATACGTTGTACGTTACACGTTATGCTTTATACGTTGTACGTTATACGTTATACGCTATACGTTATACGTTATACGTTATACGTTATACGTTATATGCTATACGTTATGCGTTATACGTTATACGTTATAAGTTATACGTTATACGTTATACGTTATACGTCATAGGTTATACGATACACGTTAAACGTTATACGTTATACGTTATACGTTATACGTTATACGTTATACGTTATACGTTATACGTTAAACGTTATACGTAATATGTAATACGTTATACGTTTTACGTTATTCGTTATACGTTCTTCGTTACGCGTTATACGTTATACGTTATACGTTATACGTTATACGTTATACGTTACGCGTTATACGTTGTACGTTATACGTTATGCTTTATACGTTGTACGTTATTCGTTATACGTAATACGTTATACGTTATACGTTATACGTTATACGTTTTACGTTATTCGTTATACGTTCTTCGTTACGCGTTATACGTTTTACGTTATACGTTATACGTTATACGTTATACGTTATACGTTATACGTTATACGTTATACGTTATACGTTTTACGTTATTCGTTATACGTAATACGTTATGCGTTATACGTTATACGTTATACGTTATACGTTATACGTTATACGTTATAGGTTATAAGTTATACGTAATACGTTATACGTTATACGTTATACGTTATACGTTATACGTTATACGTTATACGTTATAAGTTATACGTTATACGTTATACGTTGTACGTTATACGTTATACGCTATACGTTATACGTTATACGTTATACGTTATACGTTATACGTTATACGTTACGCGTTATACGTTATACGTTATACGTTATACGTTATACGTTATACGTTACGCGTTATACGTTGTACGTTATACGTTATACGTTATACGTTATACGTTATACGTTTTACGTTATTCGTTATACGTTCTTCGTTACGCGTTATACGTTATACGTTATACGTTATACGTTATACGTTATACGTTATACGTTATACGTTATACGTTATACGTTATACGTTTTACGTTATTCGTTATACGTAATACGTTATGCGTTATACGTTATACGTTATACGTTATACGTTATACGTTATACGTTATAAGTTATACGTAATACGTTATACGTTATACGTTATACGTTATACGTTATACGTTATACGTTATACGTTATAAGTTATACGTTATACGTTATACGTTATACGTTATACGTTATACGTTATACGTTATACGTTATACGTTATACGTTATACGTTATACGTTACGCGTTATACGTTGTACGTTATACGTTATGCTTTATACGTTGTACGTTATACTTTATACTTTATACGTTGTACGATATACGTTATACGTTGTACGTTATGCGTTATACGTTATATGTAATACGTCATACGATTTACGTTGTACGTTATACGTTATACTTCATACGTTGTACGTTATACGTTACACGTTGTACGTTATGCGTTATACGTTATATGTAATACGTCATACGATTTACGTTAATCCTTATACGTTCTTCGTTACACGTTATACGTTATACGTTATACGTTATACGTTATACGTTATACGTTATACGTTATACGTTATACGTTATACGTTATACGTTATACGTTATACGATATACGTTATACGTTATACGTTATACGTTATACGTTATACGTTTTACGTAATACGTTATGCGTTATACGTTATACGATATACGTTATACGTTAAACGTTATACATTATAAGTTATACGTTATTCGTTATACGTTATACGTTATACGTTATACGTTATACGTTATACGTTATACGTTGTTCGTTATACGTTATACGTTATACGTTATACGTTATACGTTATACGTTATACGTTATACGTTATACGTTACTCGTTATACTTTATACGTTAAACGTTATACGTTATACGTTATACGTTATACGTTATACGTTATACGTTATACGTTTTACGTAGTACGTTATGCGTTATACGTTATACGTTATTCGTTATACGTTACACGTTATAAGTTATACGTAATACGTTATACGTTATACGTTATACGTTATACGTTATAGGTTATACGTTATTAGTTATACGTTATACGTTATACGTTATACGTTATACGTTATACGTTATACGTTGTACGTTATACGTTATACGTTATACGTTATACGTTACGCGTTATACGTTGTACGTTATACGTTATGCTTTATACGTTGTACGTTATACGTTATACGTTATACGTTATACGTTATACGTTATACGTTATACGTTGTACGTTATGCGTTATACGTTATATGTAATACGACATACGTTTTACGTTAATCCTTATACGTTCGTCGTTACACGTTATACGTTATACGTTATACGTTATACGTCATACGTTATACGTTATACGTTATACGTTATACGTTATACGTTATACGTTATACGTTATGCGTTATACGTCATGCGTTATACGTTATACGTTATACGTTGTACGTTATACGTTATACGCTATACGTTATACGTTATACGTTATACGTTGTACGTTATACGTTATACGTTATACGTTGTGCGTTATACGTTATACGTCATACGTCATAGGTTATACGATACACGTTATACGTTATACGTAATATGTAATACGTTATACGTAATACGTTATACGTTATACGTTATACGTTATACGTTATACGTTATACGTTATACGTTATACGTTATAAGTTATACGTTATACGTTATACGTTATACGTTATACGTTATACGTTATACGTTATACGTTATAAGTTATACGTTGTACGTTATACGTTATACGTCGTACGTTATACGTTATACGTTGTACGTTATACGTTATACGTTATACCTTTTAAGTTATTCGTTATACGTTATACGTTATACGTTATACGTTATACGTTATACGTTATACGTTATACGTTATACGTTATACGTTATACGTTATACGTTATACGTTATACGTTATACGTTATACGTTATACCTTTCAAGTTATTCGTTATACGTTATACGTTATACGGTATACGTTATACGTTATAAGTTATACGTTGTACGTTATACGTTATACGTCGTACGTTATACGTTATACGTTGTACGTTATACGTTATACGTTATACCTTTTAAGTTATTCGTTATACGTTCTTCGTTACGCGTTATACGTTATACGTTATACGTTATACGTTATACGTTATACGTTATACGATATACGTTATACGTTATACGTTATACATTATAAGTTATACGTTATACGTTATACGTTATACGTTATACGTTATACGTTATACGTTATACGTTATACGTTATACGTTATTCGTTATACGTTATACGTTATACGTTATACGTTATACGTTATACGTTATACGTTATACGTTATACGTTATACGTTATTCGTTATACTTTATACGTTAAACGTTATACGTTATACGTTATACGTTATACGTTATACGTTATACGTTACGCGTTATACGTTGTACGTTATACGTTATGCTTTATACGTTGTACGTTATACGTTATACTTTATACGTTGTACGATATACGTTATACGTTGTACGTTATGCGTTATACGTTATATGTAATACGTCATACGATTTACGTTGTACGTTATACGTTATACTTTATACGTTGTACGTTATACGTTATACGTTGTACGTTATGCGTTATACGTTATATGTAATACGTCATACGATTTACGTTGTACGTTATACGTTATACGTTATACGTTTTACGTAATACGTTATGCGTTATACGTTATACGATATACGTTATACGTTAAACGTTATACATTATAAGTTATACGTTATTCGTTATACGTTATACGTTATACGTTATACGTTATACGTTATACGTTATACGTTGTTCGTTATACGTTATACGTTATACGTTATACGTTATACGTTATACGTTATACGTTATACGTTATACGTTATACGTTACTCGTTATACTTTATACGTTAAACGTTATACGTTATACGTTATACGTTATACGTTATACGTTATACGTTATACGTTATACGTTTTACGTAATACGTTATGCGTTATACGTTATACGTTATTCGTTATACGTTACACGTTATAAGTTATACGTAATACGTTATACGTTATACGTTATACGTTATACGTTATACGTTATACGTTATTAGTTATACGTTATACGTTATACGTTATACGTTATACGTTATACGTTGTACGTTATACGTTATACGTTATACGTTATACGTTACGCGTTATACGTTGTACGTTATACGTTATGCTTTATACGTTGTACGTTATACGTTATACGTTATACGTTATACGTTATACGTTATACGTTATACGTTGTACGTTATGCGTTATACGTTATATGTAATACGACATACGTTTTACGTTAATCCTTATACGTTCTTCGTTACACGTTATACGTTATACGTTATACGTTATACGTTATACGTCATACGTTATACGTTATACGTTATACGTTATACGTTATACGTTATACGTTATACGTTATGCGTTACACGTCATGCGTTATACGTTATACGTTATACGTTGTACGTTATACGTTATACGCTATACGTTATACGTTATACGTTATACGTTGTACGTTATACGTTATACGTTATACGTTGTGCGTTATACGTTATACGTCATACGTCATAGGTTATACGATACACGTTATACGTTATACGTAATATGTAATACGTTATACGTAATACGTTATACGTTATACGTTATACGTTATACGTTATACGTTATACGTTATAAGTTATACGTTATACGTTATACGTTATACGTTATACGTTATAAGTTATACGTTGTACGTTATACGTTATACGTCGTACGTTATACGTTATACGTTGTACGTTATACGTTATACGTTATACCTTTTAAGTTATTCGTTATACGTTATACGTTATACGTTATGCGTTATACGTTATACGTTATACGTTATACGTTATACGTTATACGTTATACGTTATACGTTATACGTTATACGTTATACGTTATTCGTTATACGTTATACGTTATACGTTATACGTTATACGTTATACGTTATACGTTATACGTTATACGTTATACGTTATTCGTTATACTTTATACGTTAAACGTTATACGTTATACGTTATACGTTATACGTTATACGTTATACGTTATACGTTATACGTTATACGTTATACGTTATAAGTTATACGTTATACGTTATACGTTATACGTTACACGTTATACGTTATACGTTATACGTTATAAGTTATACGTTGTACGTTATACGTTATACGTCGTACGTTATACGTTATACGTTTTAAGTTATACGTTATACGTTATACCTTTTAAGTTATTCGTTATACGTTCTTCGTTACGCGTTATACGTTATACGTTATACGTTATACGTTATACGTTATACGTTATACGTTATACGATATACGTTATACGTTATACGTTATACATTATAAGTTATACGTTATTCGTTATACGTTATACGTTATACGTTATACGTTATACGTTATACGTTGTTCGTTATACGTTATACGTTATACGTTATACGTTATACGTTATACGTTATACGTTATAAGTTATACGTTGTACGTTATACGTTATACGTCGTACGTTATACGTTATACGTTGTACGTTATACGTTATACGTTATACCTTTTAAGTTATACGTTATACGTTATACGTTATACGTTATACGTTATAAGTTATACGTTATACGTTATACGTTATACGTTATACGTTATACGTTATACGTTATACGTTATACGTTATACGTTATACGTTATAAGTTATACGTTGTACGTTATACGTTATACGTCGTACGTTATACGTTATACGTTGTACGTTATACGTTATACGTTATACCTTTTAAGTTATTCGTTATACGTTATACGTTACACGTTATGCGTTATACGTTATACGTTATACGTTATACGTTATACGTTATACGTTATACGTTATACGTTATACGTTATACCTTTCAAGTTATTCGTTATACGTTATACGTTATACGGTGTACGTTATACGTTATAAGTTATACGTTGTACGTTATACGTTATACGTCGTACGTTATACGTTATACGTTGTACGTTATACGTTATACGTTATACCTTTTAAGTTATTCGTTATACGTTCTTCGTTACGCGTTATACGTTATACGTTATACGTTATACGTTATACGTTATACGTTATACGTTATACGTTATACGTTATACGATATACGTTATACGTTATACGTTATACATTATAAGTTATACGTTATACGTTATACGTTATACGTTATACGTTATACGTTATACGTTATACGTTATACGTTATTCGTTATACGTTATACGTTATACGTTATACGTTATACGTTATACGTTATACGTTATACGTTATACGTTATTCGTTATACTTTATACGTTAAACGTTATACGTTATACGTTATACGTTATACGTTATACGTTATACGTTATACGTTATACGTTATACGTTATACGTTATACGTTATAAGTTATACGTTATACGTTATACGTTATACGTTATACGTTATACGTTATACGTTATACGTTATAAGTTATACGTTGTACGTTATACGTTATACGTCGTACGTTATACGTTATACGTTTTAAGTTATACGTTATACGTTATACCTTTTAAGTTATTCGTTATACGTTCTTCGTTACGCGTTATACGTTATACGTTATACGTTATACGTTATACGTTATACGTTATACGATATACGTTATACGTTATACGTTATACATTATAAGTTATACGTTATTCGTTATACGTTATACGTTATACGTTATACGTTATACGTTATACGTTATACGTTGTTCGTTATACGTTATACGTTATACGTTATACGTTATACGTTATACGTTATACGTTATACGTTATACGTTACTCGTTATACTTTATACGTTAAACGTTATACGTTATACGTTATACGTTTTACGTTATACGTTATACGTTATACGTTTTACGTAATACGTTATGCGTTATACGTTATACGTTATTCGTTATACGTTACACGTTATAAGTTATACGTAATACGTTATACGTTATACGTTATACGTTATACGTTATACGTTATACGTTATTAGTTATACGTTATACGTTATACGTTATACGTTATACGTTATACGTTATTCGTTGTACGTTATACGTTATACGTTATACGTTATACGTTACGCGTTATACGTTGTACGTTATACGTTATGCTTTATACGTTGTACGTTATACGTTATACGTTATACGTTATACGTTATACGTTATACGTTATACGTTGTACGTTATGCGTTATACGTTATATGTAATACGACATACGTTTTACGTTAATCCTTATACGTTCGTCGTTACACGTTATACGTTATACGTTATACGTTATACGTCATACGTTATACGTTATACGTTATACGTTATACGTTATACGTTATACGTTATACGTTATGCGTTATACGTCATGCGTTATACGTTATACGTTATACGTTGTACGTTATACGTTATACGCTATACGTTATACGTTATACGTTATACGTTGTACGTTATACGTTATACGTTATACGTTGTGCGTTATACGTTATACGTCATACGTCATAGGTTATACGATACACGTTATACGTTATACGTAATATGTAATACGTTATACGTAATACGTTATACGTTATACGTTATACGTTATACGTTATACGTTATACGTTATAAGTTATACGTTATACGTTATACGTTATACGTTATACGTTATACGTTATACGTTATACGTTATAAGTTATACGTTGTACGTTATACGTTATACGTCGTACGTTATACGTTATACGTTGTACGTTATACGTTATACGTTATACCTTTTAAGTTATTCGTTATGCGTTATACGTTATACGTTATACGTTATACGTTATACGTTATACGTTATACGTTATACGTTATACGTTATACGTTATACGTTATACGTTATACGTTATACGTTATACGTTATACCTTTCAAGTTATTCGTTATACGTTATACGCTATACGGTATACGTTATACGTTATAAGTTATACGTTGTACGTTATACGTTATACGTCGTACGTTATACGTTATACGTTGTACGTTATACGTTATACGTTATACCTTTTAAGTTATTCGTTATACGTTCTTCGTTACGCGTTATACGTTATACGTTATACGTTATACGTTATACGTTATACGTTATACGATATACGTTATACGTTATACGTTATACATTATAAGTTATACGTTATACGTTATACGTTATACGTTATACGTTATACGATATACGTTACACGTTATACGTTATACGTTATTCGTTATACGTTATACGTTATACGTTATACGTTATACGTTATACGTTATACGTTATACGTTACACGTTATTCGTTATACTTTATACGTTAAACGTTATACGTTATACGTTATACGTTATACGTTATACGTTATACGTTATACGTTATACGTTTTAAGTAATACGTTATGGGTTATACGTTATACGTTATTCGTTATACGTTACACGTTATACGTTATACGTTATACGTTATAAGGTATACGTTATACGTTATACGTTATAAGTTATACGTTATACGTTATACGTTATACGTTATACGTTATACGTTGTACGTTATACGTTATACGTTATACGTTATACGTTACGCGTAATATGTTGTACGTTATACGTTATGCTTTATACGTTGTACGTTATACGTTATACGTTATACGTTATACGTTATACGATATACGTTATACGTTGTACGTTATGCGTTATACGTTATATGTAATACGACATACGTTTTACGTTAATCCTTATACGTTCGTCGTTACACGTTATACGTTATACGTTATACGTTATACGTTATACGTTATACGTTATACGTTATACGTTATACGTTATACGTTATACGTTATACGTTATACGTTATACGTTATACGTTATACGTTATACGTTATACGTTATACGTTATACGTTATACGTTATACGTTATACGTTATACGTTATACGTTATACGTTATACGTTATACGTTATACGTTATACGTTATACGTTATACGTTATACGTTATACGTTATACGTCATACGTTATACGTTATACGTCATAGCTTATCCGATACACGTTAAACGTTATACGTAATATGTAATACGTTATACGTTTTACGTTATTCGTTATACGTTCTTCGTTACGTGTTATACGTTATACGTTATACGTTATACGTTATACTTTATACGTTATACGACATACATTATACGATATACGTTATACGTTATACGTTATACGTTATAAGTTATACGTAATACGTTATACGTTATACGTTATACGTTATACGTTATACGTTATACGTTATACGTTACACGTTATACGTTATACGTTATACGTTATACGTTATACGTTATAAGTAATACGTTATGCGTTATACGTTATACGTTATGCGCTATACGTTGTACGTTATACGTTATGCTTTACACGTTGTACGTTATATTTTATACGTTATACGTTGTACGTTATACGTTATACGTCGTACGTTATACGTTATACGTTGTACGTTATACGTTATACGTTATACCTTTTAAGTTATTCGTTATACGTTCTTCGTTACGCGTTACACGTTATACGTTATGCGTTATACGTTATACGTTATACGTTATACGATATACGTTATACGTTATACGTTATACGTTATAAGTTATACGTTATACGTTATACGTTATACGTTATACGTTATACGTTATACGTTATACGTTATACGTCGTACGTTATACGTTATACGTTGTACGTTATACGTTATACGTTATACCTTTTAAGTTATTCGTTATACGTTCTTCGTTACGCGTTATACGTTATACGTTATACGTTATACGTTATACGTTATAAGTTATACGTTGTACGTTATACGTTATACGTCGTACGTTATACGTTATACGTTGTACGTTATACGTTATACGTTATACCTTTTAAGTTATTCGTTATGCGTTATACGTTATACGTTATACGTTATACGTTATACGTTATACGTTATACGTTATACGTTATACGTTATACGTTATACGTTATACGTTATACGTTATACGTTATACGTTATACCTTTCAAGTTATTCGTTATACGTTATACGCTA
Source organism: Ptiloglossa arizonensis (assembly GCF_051014685.1). Classification (NCBI taxonomy): domain Eukaryota; kingdom Metazoa; phylum Arthropoda; class Insecta; order Hymenoptera; family Colletidae; genus Ptiloglossa; species Ptiloglossa arizonensis. Next base: position 277,537 of record NW_027478783.1, on the reverse strand, counting down.
TACGGTATACGTTATACGTTATAAGTTATACGTTGTACGTTATACGTTATACGTCGTACGTTATACGTTATACGTTGTACGTTATACGTTATACGTTATACCTTTTAAGTTATTCGTTATACGTACTTCGTTACGCGTTATACGTTATACGTTATACGTTATACGTTATACGTTATACGTTATACGATATACGTTATACGTTATACGTTATACATTATAAGTTATACGTTATACGTTATACGTAATACGTTATACGATATACGTTATACGTTATACGTTATACGTTATTCGTTATACGTTATACGTTATACATTATAAGTTATACGTTATACGTTATACGTTATACGTTATACGATATACGTTATACGTTATACGTTATACGTTATTCGTTATACGTTATACGTTATACGTTATACGTTATACGTTATACGTTATACGTTATACGTTATACGTTACGCGTAATACGTTGTACGTTATACGTTATGCTTTATACGTTGTACGTTATACGTTATACGTTATACGTTATACGTTATACGATATACGTTATACGTTGTACGTTATGCGTTATACGTTATATGTAATACGACATACGTTTTACGTTAATCCTTATACGTTCGTCGTTACACGTTATACGTTATACGTTATACGTTATACGTCATACGTTATACGTTATACGTTATACGTTATACGTTATACGTTATACGTTATACGTTATGCGTTATACGTCATGCGTTATACGTTATACGTTATACGTTGTACGTTATACGTTATACGCTATACGTTATACGTTATACGTTATACGTTGTACGTTATACGTTATACGTTATACGTTGTGCGTTATACGTTATACGTCATACGTCATAGGTTATACGATACACGTTATACGTTATACGTAATATGTAATACGTTATACGTAATACGTTATACGTTATACGTTATACGTTATACGTTATACGTTATACGTTATACGTTATACGTTATACGCTATACGTTATACGTTATACGTTATACGTTGTACGTTATACGTTATACGTTATACGTTGTGCGTTATACGTTATACGTCATACGTCATAGGTTATACGATACACGTTATACGTTATACGTAATATGTAATACGTTATACGTAATACGTTATACGTTATACGTTATACGTTATACGTTATACGTTATACGTTATACGTTATACGTTATACGTTATACGTTATACGTTATACGTTATACGTTATACGTTATACGTTATACGTTATACGTTATACGTTATACGTTATACGTTATACGTTATACGTTATACGTTATACGTTATACGTTATACGTTATACGTTATACGTTATACGTTATACGTTATACGTTATACGTTATACGTTATACGTTATACGTTATACGTTATACGTTATACGTTATACGTTATACGTTATACGTTATACGTTATATGTTATACGTTATACGTTATACGTTATACGTTGTACGTTATACGTTATACGTTATACGTTATACGTTATACGTCATACGTTATACGTTATACGTCATAGCTTATCCGATACACGTTAAACGTTATACGTAATATGTAATACGTTATACGTTTTACGTTATTCGTTATACGTTCTTCGTTACGTGTTATACGTTATACGTTATACGTTATACGTTATACTTTATACGTTATACGACATACATTATACGATATACGTTATACGTTATACGTTATACGTTATAAGTTATACGTAATACGTTATACGTTATACGTTATACGTTATACGTTATACGTTATACGTTATACGTTACACGTTATACGTTATACGTTATACGTTATACGTTATACGTTATAAGTAATACGTTATGCGTTATACGTTATACGTTATGCGCTATACGTTGTACGTTATACGTTATGCTTTACACGTTGTACGTTATATTTTATACGTTATACGTTGTACGTTATACGTTATACGTCGTACGTTATACGTTATACGTTGTACGTTATACGTTATACGTTATACCTTTTAAGTTATTCGTTATACGTTCTTCGTTACGCGTTACACGTTATACGTTATGCGTTATACGTTATACGTTATACGTTATACGATATACGTTATACGTTATACGTTATACGTTATACGTCATACGTTATACGTTATACGTTATACGTTATACGTTATACGTTATACGTTATACGTTATGCGTTATACGTCATGCGTTATACGTTATACGTTATACGTTGTACGTTATACGTTATACGCTATACGTTATACGTTATACGTTATACGTTGTACGTTATACGTTATACGTTGTACGTTGTGCGTTATACGTTATACGTCATACGTCATAGGTTATACGATACACGTTATACGTTATACGTAATATGTAATACGTTATACGTAATACGTTATACGTTATACGTTATACGTTATACGTTATACGTTATACGTTATACGTTATAAGTTATACGTTATACGTTATACGTTATACGTTATACGTTATACGTTATACGTTATACGTTATAAGTTATACGTTGTACGTTATACGTTATACGTCGTACGTTATACGTTATACGTTGTACGTTATACGTTCTACGTTATACCTTTTAAGTTATTCGTTATGCGTTATACGTTATACGTTATACGTTATACGTTATACGTTATACGTTATACGTTATACGTTATACGTTATACGTTATATGTTATACGTTATACGTTATACGTTATACGTTATACGTTATACCTTTCAAGTTATTCGTTATACGTTATACGCTATACGGTATACGTTATACGTTATAAGTTATACGTTGTACGTTATACGTTATACGTCGTACGTTATACGTTATACGTTGTACGTTATACGTTATACGTTATACGTTATACGTTATACGTTATTCGTTATACGTTATACGTTATACGTTATACGTTATACGTTATACGTTATACGTTATACGTTATACGTTACACGTTATTCGTTATACTTTATACGTTAAACGTTATACGTTATACGTTATACGTTATACGTTATACGTTATACGTTATACGTTATACGTTATACGTTATACGTTTTAAGTAATACGTTATGGGTTATACGTTATACGTTATTCGTTATACGTTACACGTTATACGTTATACGTTATACGTTATAAGTTATACGTTATACGTTATACGTTATACGTTATACGTTATACGTTATACGTTATACGTTATACGTTATACGTTATACGTTATACGTTATACGTTATACGTTACGCGTAATACGTTGTACGTTATACGTTATGCTTTATACGTTGTACGTTATACGTTATACGTTATACGTTATACGTTATACGATATACGTTATACGTTGTACGTTATGCGTTATACGTTATATGTAATACGACATACGTTTTACGTTAATCCTTATACGTTCGTCGTTACACGTTATACGTTATACGTTATACGTTATACGTCATACGTTATACGTTATACGTTATACGTTATACGTTATACGTTATACGTTATACGTTATGCGTTATACGTCATGCGTTATACGTTATACGTTATACGTTGTACGTTATACGTTATACGCTATACGTTATACGTTATACGTTATACGTTGTACGTTATACGTTATACGTTATACGTTGTGCGTTATACGTTATACGTCATACGTCATAGGTTATACGATACACGTTATACGTTATACGTAATATGTAATACGTTATACGTAATACGTTATACGTTATACGTTATACGTTATACGTTATACGTTATTCGTTATACGTTATACGTTATACGTTATACGTTATACGTTATACGTTATACGTTATACGTTATACGTTATACGTTATACGTTATACGTTATACGTTATACGTTATACGTTATACGTTATACGTTATACGTTATACGTTATACGTTATACGTTATACGTTATACGTTATACGTTATACGTTATACGTTATACGTTATACGTTATACGTTATACGTTATACGTTATACGTTATACGTTATACGTTATACGTTATACGTTATACGTTATACGTTATACGTTATACGTTATACGTTATACGTTATACGTTATACGTTATACGTTATACGTTATACGTTATACGTTATACGTTATACGTCATACGTTATACGTTATACGTCATAGCTTATCCGATACACGTTAAACGTTATACGTAATATGTAATACGTTATACGTTTTACGTTATTCGTTATACGTTCTTCGTTACGTGTTATACGTTATACGTTATACGTTATACGTTATACTTTATACGTTATACGACATACATTATACGATATACGTTATACGTTATACGTTATACGTTATAAGTTATACGTAATACGTTATACGTTATACGTTATACGTTATACGTTATACGTTATACGTTATACGTTAAACGTTATACGTTATACGTTATACGTTATACGTTATACGTTATAAGTAATACGTTATGCGTTATACGTTATACGTTATGCGCTATACGTTGTACGTTATACGTTATGCTTTACACGTTGTACGTTATATTTTATACGTTATACGTTGTACGTTATACGTTATACGTCGTACGTTATACGTTATACGTTGTACGTTATACGTTATACGTTATACCTTTTAAGTTATTCGTTATACGTTCTTCGTTACGCGTTACACGTTATACGTTATGCGTTATACGTTATACGTTATACGTTATACGATATACGTTATACGTTATACGTTATACGTTATAAGTTATACGTTATACGTTATACGTTATACGTTATACGTTATACGTTATACGTTATACGTTATACGTCGTACGTTATACGTTATACGTTGTACGTTATACGTTATACGTTATACCTTTTAAGTTATTCGTTATACGTTCTTCGTTACGCGTTATACGTTATACGTTATACGTTATACGTTATACGTTATAAGTTATACGTTGTACGTTATACGTTATACGTCGTACGTTATACGTTATACGTTGTACGTTATACGTTATACGTTATACCTTTTAAGTTATTCGTTATGCGTTATACGTTATACGTTATACGTTATACGTTATACGTTATACGTTATACGTTATACGTTATACGTTATACGTTATACGTTATACGTTATACGTTATACGTTATACCTTTCAAGTTATTCGTTATACGTTATACGCTATACGGTATACGTTATACGTTATAAGTTATACGTTGTACGTTATACGTTATACGTCGTACGTTATACGTTATACGTTGTACGTTATACGTTATACGTTATACCTTTTAAGTTATTCGTTATACGTTCTTCGTTACGCGTTATACGTTATACGTTATACGTTATACGTTATACGTTATACGTTATACGATATACGTTATACGTTATACGTTATACATTATAAGTTATACGTTATACGTTATACGTTATACGTTATACGTTATACGTTATACGATATACGTTATACGTTATACGTTATACGTTATTCGTTATACGTTATACGTTATACATTATAAGTTATACGTTATACGTTATACGTTATACGTTATACGATATACGTTATACGTTATACGTTATACGTTATTCGTTATACGTTATACGTTATACGTTATACGTTATACGTTATACGTTATACGTTATACGTTACGCGTAATACGTTGTACGTTATACGTTATGCTTTATACGTTGTACGTTATACGTTATACGTTATACGTTATACGTTATGCGCTATACGTTGTACGTTATACGTTATGCTTTACACGTTGTACGTTATATTTTATACGTTATACGTTGTACGTTATACGTTATACGTCGTACGTTATACGTTATACGTTGTACGTTATACGTTATACGTTATACCTTTTAAGTTATTCGTTATACGTTCTTCGTTACGCGTTATACGTTATACGTTATACGTTATACGTTATACGTTATACGTTATACGTTATACGTTATACGTTATACGTTATGCGTCATACGTCATGCGTTATACGTTATACGTTATACGTTGTACGTTATACGTTATGCGTTATACGTCATGCGTTATACGTTATACGTTATACGTTGTACGTTATACGTTATACGCTATACGTTATACGTTATACGTTATACGTTGTACGTTATACGTTATACGTTATACGTTGTGCGTTATACGTTATATGTAATACGACATACGTTTTACGTTAATCCTTATACGTTCGTCGTTACACGTTATACGTTATACGTTATACGTTATACGTCATACGTTATACGTTATACGTTATACGTTATACGTTATACGTTATACGTTATACGTTATGCGTTATACGTCATGCGTTATACGTTATACGTTATACGTTGTACGTTATACGTTATACGCTATACGTTATACGTTATACGTTATACGTTGTACGTTATACGTTATACGTTATACGTTGTGCGTTATACGTTATACGTCATACGTCATAGGTTATACGATACACGTTATACGTTATACGTAATATGTAATACGTTATACGTAATACGTTATACGTTATACGTTATACGTTATACGTTATACGTTATACGTTATACGTTATACGTTATACGTTATACGTTATACGTTATACGTTATACGTTATACGTTATACGTTATACGTTATACGTTATACGTTATACGTTATACGTTATACGTTATACGTTATACGTTATACGTTATACGTTATACGTTATACGTTATACGTTATACGTTATACGTTATACGTTATACGTTATACGTTATACGTTATACGTTATACGTTATACGTTATACGTTATACGTTATACGTTATACGTTATACGTTATACGTTATACGTTATACGTTATACGTTATACGTTATACGTTATACGTTATACGTTATACGTTATACGTTATACGTTATACGTTATACGTTATACTTTATACGTTATACGTTATACGTTATACGTTATACGTTATACGTTATACGTTATACGTTATACGTTATACGTCATACGTTATACGTTATACGTCATAGCTTATCCGATACACGTTAAACGTTATACGTAATATGTAATACGTTATACGTTTTACGTTATTCGTTATACGTTCTTCGTTACGTGTTATACGTTATACGTTATACGTTATACGTTATACTTTATACGTTATACGACATACATTATACGATATACGTTATACGTTATACGTTATACGTTATAAGTTATACGTAATACGTTATACGTTATACGTTATACGTTATACGTTATACGTTATACGTTATACGTTACACGTTATACGTTATACGTTATACGTTATACGTTATACGTTATAAGTAATACGTTATGCGTTATACGTTATACGTTATGCGCTATACGTTGTACGTTATACGTTATGCTTTACACGTTGTACGTTATATTTTATACGTTATACGTTGTACGTTATACGTTATACGTCGTACGTTATACGTTATACGTTGTACGTTATACGTTATACGTTATACCTTTTAAGTTATTCGTTATACGTTCTTCGTTACGCGTTATACGTTATACGTTATACGTTATACGTTATACGTTATACGTTATACGATATACGTTATACGTTATACGTTATACATTATAAGTTATACGTTATTCGTTATACGTTATACGTTATACGTTATACGTTATACGTTATACGTTGTTCGTTATACGTTATACGTTATACGTTATACGTTATACGTTATACGTTGTACGTTATACGTTATACGTTATACCTTTTAAGTTATACGTTATACGTTATACGTTATACGTTATACGTTATAAGTTATACGTTATACGTTATACGTTATACGTTATACGTTATACGTTATACGTTATACGTTATACGTTATACGTTATACGTTATAAGTTATACGTTGTACGTTATACGTTATACGTCGTACGTTATACGTTATACGTTGTACGTTATACGTTATACGTTATACCTTTTAAGTTATTCGTTATACGTTATACGTTACACGTTATGCGTTATACGTTATACGTTATACGTTATACGTTATACGTTATACGTTATACGTTATACCTTTCAAGTTATTCGTTATACGTTATACGTTATACGGTGTACGTTATACGTTATAAGTTATACGTTGTACGTTATACGTTATACGTCGTACGTTATACGTTATACGTTGTACGTTATACGTTATACGTTATACCTTTTAAGTTATTCGTTATACGTTCTTCGTTACGCGTTATACGTTATACGTTATACGTTATACGTTATACGTTATACGTTATACGTTATACGATATACGTTATACGTTATACGTTATACATTATAAGTTATACGTTATACGTTATACGTTATACGTTATACGTTATACGTTATACGTTATACGTTATACGTTATTCGTTATACATTATAAGTTATACGTTATTCGTTATACGTTATACGTTATACGTTATACGTTATACGTTATTCGTTATACTTTATACGTTAAACGTTATACGTTATACGTTATACGTTATACGTCATACGTTATACGTTATACGTTATACGTTATACGTTATACGTTATAAGTTATACGTTATACGTTATACGTTATACGTTATACGTTATACGTTATACGTTATACGTTATAAGTTATACGTTGTACGTTATACGTTATACGTCGTACGTTATACGTTATACGTTTTAAGTTATACGTTATACGTTATACCTTTTAAGTTATTCGTTATACGTTCTTCGTTACGCGTTATACGTTATACGTTATACGTTATACGTTATACGTTATACGTTATACGATATACGTTATACGTTATACGTTATACATTATAAGTTATACGTTATTCGTTATACGTTATACGTTATACGTTATACGTTATACGTTATACGTTATACGTTGTTCGTTATACGTTATACGTTATACGTTATACGTTATACGTTATACGTTATACGTTATACGTTATACGTTACTCGTTATACTTTATACGTTAAACGTTATACGTTATACGTTATACGTTTTACGTTATACGTTATACGTTATACGTTTTACGTAATACGTTATGCGTTATACGTTATACGTTATTCGTTATACGTTACACGTTATAAGTTATACGTAATACGTTGTACGTTATACGTTATACGTTATACGTTATACGTTATACGTTATTAGTTATACGTTATACGTTATACGTTATACGTTATACGTTATTCGTTGTACGTTATACGTTATACGTTATACGTTATACGTTACGCGTTATACGTTGTACGTTATACGTTATGCTTTATACGTTGTACGTTATACGTTATACGTTATACGTTATACGTTATACGTTATACGTTATACGTTGTACGTTATGCGTTATACGTTATATGTAATACGACATACGTTTTACGTTAATCCTTATACGTTCGTCGTTACACGTTATACGTTATACGTTATACGTTATACGTCATACGTTATACGTTATACGTTATACGTTATACGTTATACGTTATACGTTATACGTTATGCGTTATACGTCATGCGTTATACGTTATACGTTATACGTTGTACGTTATACGTTATACGCTATACGTTATACGTTATACGTTATACGTTGTACGTTATACGTTATACGTTATACGTTGTGCGTTATACGTTATACGTCATACGTCATAGGTTATACGATACACGTTATACGTTATACGTAATATGTAATACGTTATACGTAATACGTTATACGTTATACGTTATACGTTATACGTTATACGTTATACGTTATAAGTTATACGTTATACGTTATACGTTATACGTTATACGTTATACGTTATACGTTATACGTTATAAGTTATACGTTGTACGTTATACGTTATACGTCGTACGTTATACGTTATACGTTGTACGTTATACGTTATACGTTATACCTTTTAAGGTATTCGTTATGCGTTATACGTTATACGTTATACGTTATACGTTATACGTTATACGTTATACGTTATACGTTATACGTTATACGTTATACGTTATACGTTATACGTTATACGTTATACGTTATACCTTTCAAGTTATTCGTTATACGTTATACGCTATACGGTATACGTTATACGTTATAAGTTATACGTTGTACGTTATACGTTATACGTCGTACGTTATACGTTATACGTTGTACGTTATACGTTATACGTTATACCTTTTAAGTTATTCGTTATACGTTCTTCGTTACGCGTTATACGTTATACGTTATACGTTATACGTTATACGTTATACGTTATACGATATACGTTATACGTTATACGTTATACATTATAAGTTATACGTTATACGTTATACGTTATACGTTATACGATATACGTTATACGTTATACGTTATACGTTATTCGTTATACGTTATACGTTATACGTTATACGTTATACGTTATACGTTATACGTTATACGTTACACGTTATTCGTTATACTTTATACGTTAAACGTTATACGTTATACGTTATACGTTATACGTTATACGTTATACGTTATACGTTATACGTTTTAAGTAATACGTTATGGGTTATACGTTATACGTTATTCGTTATACGTTACACGTTATACGTTATACGTTATACGTTATAAGTTATACGTTATACGTTATACGTTATAAGTTATACGTTATACGTTATACGTTATACGTTATACGTTATACGTTGTACGTTATACGTTATACGTTATACGTTATACGTTACGCGTAATACGTTGTACGTTACACGTTATGCTTTATACGTTGTACGTTATACGTTATACGTTATACGTTATACGTTATACGATATACGTTATACGTTGTACGTTATGCGTTATACGTTATATGTAATACGACATACGTTTTACGTTAATCCTTATACGTTCGTCGTTACACGTTATACGTTATACGTTATACGTTATACGTCATACGTTATACGTTATACGTTATACGTTATACGTTATACGTTATACGTTATACGTTATGCGTTATACGTCATGCGTTATACGTTATACGTTATACATTGTACGTTATACGTTATACGTTGTACGCTATACGTTATACGTTATACGTTATACGTTGTACGTTATACGTTATACGTTATACGTTGTGCGTTATACGTTATACGTCATACGTCATAGGTTATACGATACACGTTATACGTTATACGTAATATGTAATACGTTATACGTAATACGTTATACGTTATACGTTATACGTTATACGTTATACGTTATTCGTTATACGTTATACGTTATACGTTATACGTTATACGTTATACGTTATACGTTATACGTTATACGTTATACGTTATACGTTATACGTTATACGTTATACGTTATACGTTATACGTTATACGTTATACGTTATACGTTATACGTTATACGTTATACGTTATACGTTATACGTTATACGTTATACGTTATACGTTATACGTTATACGTTATACGTTATACGTTATACGTTATACGTTATACGTTATACGTTATACGTTATACGTTATACGTTATACGTTATACGTTATACGTTATACGTTATACGTTATACGTTATACGTTATACGTTATACGTTATACGTTATACGTTATACGTTATACGTTATACGTTATACGTTATACGTTATACGTTATACGTTATACGTCATACGTTATACGTTATACGTCATAGCTTATCCGATACACGTTAAACGTTATACGTAATATGTAATACGTTATACGTTTTACGTTATTCGTTATACGTTCTTCGTTACGTGTTATACGTTATACGTTATACGTTATACGTTATACTTTATACGTTATACGACATACATTATACGATATACGTTATACGTTATACGTTATACGTTATAAGTTATACGTAATACGTTATACGTTATACGTTATACGTTATACGTTATACGTTATACGTTATACGTTACACGTTATACGTTATACGTTATACGTTATACGTTATACGTTATAAGTAATACGTTATGCGTTATACGTTATACGTTATGCGCTATACGTTGTACGTTATACGTTATGCTTTACACGTTGTACGTTATATTTTATACGTTATACGTTGTACGTTATACGTTATACGTCGTACGTTATACGTTATACGTTGTACGTTATACGTTATACGTTATACCTTTTAAGTTATTCGTTATACGTTCTTCGTTACGCGTTACACGTTATACGTTATGCGTTATACGTTATACGTTATACGTTATACGATATACGTTATACGTTATACGTTATACGTTATAAGTTATACGTTATACGTTATACGTTATACGTTATACGTTATACGTTATACGTTATACGTTATACGTTATACGTTATACGTTATACGTTATACGTTATACGTTATACGTTATACGTTATACGTTATACGTTATACGTTATACGTTATACGTTATACGTTATACGTTATACGTTATACGTTATACGTTATACGTTATACGTTATACGTTATACGTTATACGTTATACGTTATACGTCGTACGTTATACGTTATACGTTGTACGTTATACGTTATACGTTATACCTTTTAAGTTATTCGTTATGCGTTATACGTTATACGTTATACGTTATACGTTATACGTTATACGTTATACGTTATACGTTATACGTTATACGTTATACGTTATACGTTATACGTTATACGTTATACGTTATACGTTATACCTTTCAAGTTATTCGTTATACGTTATACGCTATACGGTATACGTTATACGTTATAAGTTATACGTTGTACGTTATACGTTATACGTCGTACGTTATACGTTATACGTTGTACGTTATACGTTATACGTTATACCTTTTAAGTTATTCGTTATACGTTCTTCGTTACGCGTTATACGTTATACGTTATACGTTATACGTTATACGTTATACGTTATACGATATACGTTATACGTTATACGTTATACATTATAAGTTATACGTTATACGTTATACGTTATACGTTATACGATATACGTTATACGTTATACGTTATACGTTATTCGTTATACGTTATACGTTATACATTATAAGTTATACGTTATACGTTATACGTTATACGTTATACGATATACGTTATACGTTATACGTTATACGTTATTCGTTATACGTTATACGTTATACGTTATACGTTATACGTTATACGTTATACGTTATACGTTACGCGTAATACGTTGTACGTTATACGTTATGCTTTATACGTTGTACGTTATACGTTATACGTTATACGTTATACGTTATACGATATACGTTATACGTTGTACGTTATGCGTTATACGTTATATGTAATACGACATACGTTTTACGTTAATCCTTATACGTTCGTCGTTACACGTTATACGTTATACGTTATACGTTATACGTTATACGTTATACGTTATACGTTATACGTTATACGTCATACGTTATACGTTATACGTCATAGCTTATCCGATACACGTTAAACGTTATACGTAATATGTAATACGTTATACGTTTTACGTTATTCGTTATACGTTCTTCGTTACGTGTTATACGTTATACGTTATACGTTATACGTTATACTTTATACGTTATACGACATACATTATACGATATACGTTATACGTTATACGTTATACGTTATAAGTTATACGTAATACGTTATACGTTATACGTTATACGTTATACGTTATACGTTATACGTTATACGTTACACGTTATACGTTATACGTTATACGTTATACGTTATACGTTATAAGTAATACGTTATGCGTTATACGTTATACGTTATACGTTATACGTTATACGTTATACGTCATACGTTATACGTTATACGTCATAGCTTATCCGATACACGTTAAACGTTATACGTAATATGTAATACGTTATACGTTTTACGTTATTCGTTATACGTTCTTCGTTACGTGTTATACGTTATACGTTATACGTTATACGTTATACTTTATACGTTATACGACATACATTATACGATATACGTTATACGTTATACGTTATACGTTATAAGTTATACGTAATACGTTATACGTTATACGTTATACGTTATACGTTATACGTTATACGTTATACGTTACACGTTATACGTTATACGTTATACGTTATACGTTATACGTTATAAGTAATACGTTATGCGTTATACGTTATACGTTATGCGCTATACGTTGTACGTTATACGTTATGCTTTACACGTTGTAGGTTATATTTTATACGTTATACGTTGTACGTTATACGTTATACGTCGTACGTTATACGTTATACGTTGTACGTTATACGTTATACGTTATACCTTTTAAGTTATTCGTTATACGTTCTTCGTTACGCGTTACACGTTATACGTTATGAGTTATACGTTATACGTTATACGTTATACGATATACGTTATACGTTATACGTTATACGTTATAAGTTATACGTTATACGTTATACGTTATACGTTATACGTTATACGTTATACGTTATACGTTATACGTCGTACGTTATACGTTATACGTTGTACGTTATACGTTATACGTTATACCTTTTAAGTTATTCGTTATACGTTCTTCGTTACGCGTTATACGTTATACGTTATACGTTATACGTTATACGTTATAAGTTATACGTTGTACGTTATACGTTATACGTCGTACGTTACACGTTATACGTTGTACGTTATACGTTATACGTTATACCTTTTAAGTTATTCGTTATGCGTTATACGTTATACGTTATACGTTATACGTTATACGTTATACGTTATACGTTATACGTTATACGTTATACGTTATACGTTATACGTTATACGTTATACGTTATACCTTTCAAGTTATTCGTTATACGTTATACGCTATACGGTATACGTTATACGTTATAAGTTATACGTTGTACGTTATACGTTATACGTCGTACGTTATACGTTATACGTTGTACGTTATACGTTATACGTTATACCTTTTAAGTTATTCGTTATACGTTCTTCGTTACGCGTTATACGTTATACGTTATACGTTATACGTTATACGTTATACGTTATACGATATACGTTATACGTTATACGTTATACATTATAAGTTATACGTTATACGTTATACGTTATACGTTATACGTTATACGATATACGTTATACGTTATACGTTATACGTTATTCGTTATACGTTATACGTTATACATTATAAGTTATACGTTATACGTTATACGTTATACGTTATACGATATACGTTATACGTTATACGTTATACGTTATTCGTTATACGTTATACGTTATACGTTATACGTTATTCGTTATACGTTATACGTTATACGTTACGCGTAATACGTTGTACGTTATACGTTATGCTTTATACGTTGTACGTTATACGTTATACGTTATACGTTATACGTTATACGATATACGTTATACGTTGTACGTTATGCGTTATACGTTATATGTAATACGACATACGTTTTACGTTAATCCTTATACGTTCGTCGTTACACGTTATACGTTATACGTTATACGTTATACGTCATACGTTATACGTTATACGTTATACGTTATACGTTATACGTTATACGTTATACGTTATGCGTTATACGTCATGCGTTATACGTTATACGTTATACGTTGTACGTTATACGTTATACGCTATACGTTATACGTTATACGTTATACGTTGTACGTTATACGTTATACGTTATACGTTGTGCGTTATACGTTATACGTCATACGTCATAGGTTATACGATACACGTTATACGTTATACGTAATATGTAATACGTTATACGTAATACGTTATACGTTATACGTTATACGTTATACGTTATACGTTATACGTTATACGTTATACGTTATACGTTATACGTTATACGTTATACGTTATACGTTATACGTTATACGTTATACGTTATACGTTATACGTTATACGTTATACGTTATACGTTATACGTTATACGTTATACGTTATACGTTATACGTTATACGTTATACGTTATACGTTATACGTTATACGTTATACGTTATACGTTATACGTTATACGTTATACGTTATACGTTATACGTTATACGTTATACGTTATGCTTTATACGTTGTACGTTATACGTTATACGTTATACGTTATACGTTATACGATATACGTTATACGTTGTACGTTATGCGTTATACGTTATATGTAATACGACATACGTTTTACGTTAATCCTTATACGTTCGTCGTTACACGTTATACGTTATACGTTATACGTTATACGTTATACGTTATACGTTATACGTTATACGTCATACGTTATACGTTATACGTCATAGCTTATCCGATACACGTTAAACGTTATACGTAATATGTAATACGTTATACGTTTTACGTTATTCGTTATACGTTCTTCGTTACGTGTTATACGTTATACGTTATACGTTATACGTTATACTTTATACGTTATACGACATACATTATACGATATACGTTATACGTTATACGTTATACGTTATAAGTTATACGTAATACGTTATACGTTATACGTTATACGTTATACGTTATACGTTATACGTTATACGTTACACGTTATACGTTATACGTTATACGTTATACGTTATACGTTATAAGTAATACGTTATGCGTTATACGTTATACGTTATACGTTATACGTTATACGTTATACGTCATACGTTATACGTTATACGTCATAGCTTATCCGATACACGTTAAACGTTATACGTAATATGTAATACGTTATACGTTTTACGTTATTCGTTATACGTTCTTCGTTACGTGTTATACGTTATACGTTATACGTTATACGTTATACTTTATACGTTATACGACATACATTATACGATATACGTTATACGTTATACGTTATACGTTATAAGTTATACGTAATACGTTATACGTTATACGTTATACGTTATACGTTATACGTTATACGTTATACGTTACACGTTATACGTTATACGTTATACGTTATACGTTATACGTTATAAGTAATACGTTATGCGTTATACGTTATACGTTATGCGCTATACGTTGTACGTTATACGTTATGCTTTACACGTTGTACGTTATATTTTATACGTTATACGTTGTACGTTATACGTTATACGTCGTACGTTATACGTTATACGTTGTACGTTATACGTTATACGTTATACCTTTTAAGTTATTCGTTATACGTTCTTCGTTACGCGTTACACGTTATACGTTATGCGTTATACGTTATACGTTATACGTTATACGATATACGTTATACGTTATACGTTATACGTTATAAGTTATACGTTATACGTTATACGTTATACGTTATACGTTATACGTTATACGTTATACGTTATACGTCGTACGTTATACGTTATACGTTGTACGTTATACGTTATACGTTATACCTTTTAAGTTATTCGTTATACGTTCTTCGTTACGCGTTATACGTTATACGTTATACGTTATACGTTATACGTTATAAGTTATACGTTGTACGTTATACGTTATACGTCGTACGTTATACGTTATACGTTGTACGTTATACGTTATACGTTATACCTTTTAAGTTATTCGTTATGCGTTATACGTTATACGTTATACGTTATACGTTATACGTTATACGTTATACGTTATACGTTATACGTTATACGTTATACGTTATACGTTATACGTTATACGTTATACGTTATACGATATACGTTATACGTTATACGTTATACATTATAAGTTATACGTTATACGTTATACGTTATACGTTATACGTTATACGATATACGTTATACGTTATACGTTATACGTTATTCGTTATACGTTATACGTTATACATTATAAGTTATACGTTATACGTTATACGTTATACGTTATACGTTATACGATATACGTTATACGTTATACGTTATACGTTATTCGTTATACGTTATACGTTATACATTATAAGTTATACGTTATACGTTATACGTTATACGTTATACGTTATACGTTATACGTTATACGTTATACGTTATACGTTATACGTTATACGTTATACGTTATACGTTATACGTTATACGTTATACGTTATACGTTATACGTTATACGTTATACGTTATACGTTATACGTTATACGTTATACGTTATACGTTATACGTTATACGTCATACGTTATACGTTATACGTCATAGCTTATCCGATACACGTTAAACGTTATACGTAATATGTAATACGTTATACGTTTTACGTTATTCGTTATACGTTCTTCGTTACGTGTTATACGTTATACGTTATACGTTATACGTTATACTTTATACGTTATACGACATACATTATACGATATACGTTATACGTTATACGTTATACGTTATAAGTTATACGTAATACGTTATACGTTATACGTTATACGTTATACGTTATACGTTATACGTTATACGTTACACGTTATACGTTATACGTTATACGTTATACGTTATACGTTATAAGTAATACGTTATGCGTTATACGTTATACGTTATGCGCTATACGTTGTACGTTATACGTTATGCTTTACACGTTGTACGTTATATTTTATACGTTATACGTTGTACGTTATACGTTATACGTCGTACGTTATACGTTATACGTTGTACGTTATACGTTATACGTTATACCTTTTAAGTTATTCGTTATACGTTCTTCGTTACGCGTTACACGTTATACGTTATGCGTTATACGTTATACGTTATACGTTATACGATATACGTTATACGTTATACGTTATACGTTATACGTCATACGTTATACGTTATACGTTATACGTTATACGTTATACGTTATACGTTATACGTTATGCGTTATACGTCATGCGTTATACGTTATACGTTATACGTTGTACGTTATACGTTATACGCTATACGTTATACGTTATACGTTATACGTTGTACGTTATACGTTATACGTTATACGTTGTGCGTTATACGTTATACGTCATACGTCATAGGTTATACGATACACGTTATACGTTATACGTAATATGTAATACGTTATACGTAATACGTTATACGTTATACGTTATACGTTATACGTTATACGTTATACGTTATAAGTTATACGTTATACGTTATACGTTATACGTTATACGTTATACGTTATACGTTATACGTTATACGTTATAAGTTATACGTTGTACGTTATACGTTATACGTCGTACGTTATACGTTATACGTTGTACGTTATACGTTATACGTTATACCTTTTAAGTTATTCGTTATGCGTTATACGTTATACGTTATACGTTATACGTTATACGTTATACGTTATACGTTATACGTTATACGTTATACGTTATACGTTATACGTTATACGTTATACGTTATACGTTATACGTTATACGTTATACGTTATACGTTATACCTTTCAAGTTATTCGTTATACGTTATACGCTATACGGTATACGTTATACGTTATAAGTTATACGTTGTACGTTATACGTTATACGTCGTACGTTATACGTTATACGTTGTACGTTATACGTTATACGTTATACCTTTTAAGTTATTCGTTATACGTTCTTCGTTACGCGTTATACGTTATACGTTATACGTTATACGTTATACGTTATACGTTATACGATATACGTTATACGTTATACGTTATACATTATAAGTTATACGTTATACGTTATACGTTATACGTTATACGATATACGTTATACGTTATACGTTATACGTTATTCGTTATACGTTATACGTTATACGTTATACGTTATACGTTATACGTTATACGTTATACGTTACACGTTATTCGTTATGCTTTATACGTTAAACGTTATACGTTATACGTTATACGTTATACGTTATACGTTATACGTTATACGTTATACGTTATACGTTTTAAGTAATACGTTATGGGTTATACGTTATACGTTATTCGTTATACGTTACACGTTATACGTTATACGTTATACGTTATAAGTTATACGTTATACGTTATACGTTATAAGTTATACGTTATACGTTAAACGTTATACGTTATACGTTATACGTTATACGTTATACGTTATACGTTATACGTTATACGTTATACGTTATACGTTATACGTTATACGTTATACGTTATACGTTATACGTTATACGTTATACGTTATACGTTATACGTTATACGTTATACGTTATACGTTATACGTTATACGTTATACGTTATACGTTATACGTTATACGTTATACGTTATACGTTGTACGTTATACGTTATACGTCGTACGTTATACGTTATACGTTGTACGTTATACGTTATACGTTATACCTTTTAAGTTATTCGTTATACGTTCTTCGTTACGCGTTATACGTTATACGTTATACGTTATACGTTATACGTTATACGTTATACGTTATACGATATACGTTATACGTTATACGTTATACATTATAAGTTATACGTTATACGTTATACGTTATACGTTATACGTTATACGTTATACGTTATACGTTATACGTTATACGTTATTCGTTATACGTTATACGTTATACGTTATACGTTGTGCGTTATACGTTATACGTCATACGTCATAGGTTATACGATACACGTTATACGTTATACGTAATATGTAATACGTTATACGTAATACGTTATACGTTATACGTTATACGTTATACGTTATACGTTATACGTTATAAGTTATACGTTATACGTTATACGTTATACGTTATACGTTATACGTTATACGTTATACGTTATACGTTATAAGTTATACGTTGTACGTTATACGTTATACGTCGTACGTTATACGTTATACGTTGTACGTTATACGTTATACGTTATACCTTTTAAGTTATTCGTTATGCGTTATACGTTATACGTTATACGTTATACGTTATACGTTATACGTTATACGTTATACGTTATACGTTATACATTATACGTTATACGTTATACGTTATACGTTATACCTTTCAAGTTATTCGTTATACGTTATACGCTATACGGTATACGTTATACGTTATAAGTTATACGTTGTACGTTATACGTTATACGTCGTACGTTATACGTTATACGTTGTACGTTATACGTTATACGTTATACCTTTTAAGTTATTCGTTATACGTTATACGTTACACGTTATGCGTTATACGTTATACGTTATACGTTATACGTTATACGTTATACGTTATACGTTATACCTTTCAAGTTATTCGTTATACGTTATACGTTATACGGTGTACGTTATACGTTATAAGTTATACGTTGTACGTTATACGTTATACGTCGTACGTTATACGTTATACGTTGTACGTTATACGTTATACGTTATACCTTTTAAGTTATTCGTTATACGTTCTTCGTTACGCGTTATACGTTATACGTTATACGTTATACGTTATACGTTATACGTTATACGTTATACGATATACGTTATACGTTATACGTTATACATTATAAGTTATACGTTATACGTTATACGTTATACGTTATACGTTATACGTTATACGTTATACGTTATACGTTATACGTTATTCGTTATACGTTATACGTTATACGTTATACGTTGTGCGTTATACGTTATACGTCATACGTCATAGGTTATACGATACACGTTATACGTTATACGTAATATGTAATACGTTATACGTAATACGTTATACGTTATACGTTATACGTTATACGTTATACGTTATACGTTATAAGTTATACGTTATACGTTATACGTTATACGTTATACGTTATACGTTATACGTTATACGTTATAAGTTATACGTTGTACGTTATACGTTATACGTCGTACGTTATACGTTATACGTTGTACGTTATACGTTATACGTTATACCTTTTAAGTTATTCGTTATGCGTTATACGTTATACGTTATACGTTATACGTTATACGTTGTGAGTTATACGTTATACGTCATACGTCATAGGTTATACGATACACGTTATACGTTATACGTTATACGTTATACGTTACACGTTATTCGTTATACTTTATACGTTAAACGTTATACGTTATACGTTATACGTTATACGTTATACGTTATACGTTATACGTTATACGTTATACGTTTTAAGTAATACGTTATGGGTTATACGTTATACGTTATTCGTTATACGTTACACGTTATACGTTATACGTTATACGTTATAAGTTATACGTTATACGTTATACGTTATAAGTTATACGTTATACGTTATACGTTATACGTTATACGTTATACGTTATACGTTATACGTTATACGTTATACGTTATACGTTATACGTTATACGTTATACGTTATACGTTATACGTTATACGTTATACGTTATACGTTATACGTTATACGTTATACGTTATACGTTATACGTTATACGTTATACGTTATACGTTATACGTTATACGTTATACGTTATACGTTATACGTTATACGTTATACGTTATACGTTATACGTTATACGTTATACGTTATACGTTATACGTTATACGTTATACGTTATACGTTATACGTTATACGTTATACGTTATACGTTATACGTTATACGTTATACGTTATACGTTATACGTTATACGTTATACGTTATAAGTTATACGTTGTACGTTATACGTTATACGTCGTACGTTATACGTTATACGTTGTACGTTATACGTTATACGTTATACCTTTTAAGTTATTCGTTATACGTTATACGTTACACGTTATGCGTTATACGTTATACGTTATACGTTATACGTTATACGTTATTCGTTATACGTTATACCTTTCAAGTTATTCGTTATACGTTATACGTTATACGGTGTACGTTATACGTTATAAGTTATACGTTGTACGTTATACGTTATACGTCGTACGTTATACGTTATACGTTGTACGTTATACGTTATACGTTATACCTTTTAAGTTATTCGTTATACGTTCTTCGTTACGCGTTATACGTTATACGTTATACGTTATACGTTATACGTTATACGTTATACGTTATACGATATACGTTATACGTTATACGTTATACATTATAAGTTATACGTTATACGTTATACGTTATACGTTATACGTTATACGTTATACGTTATACGTTATACGTTATACGTTATTCGTTATACGTTATACGTTATACGTTATACGTTGTGCGTTATACGTTATACGTCATACGTCATAGGTTATACGATACACGTTATACGTTATACGTAATATGTAATACGTTATACGTAATACGTTATACGTTATACGTTATACGTTATACGTTATACGTTATACGTTATAAGTTATACGTTATACGTTATACGTTATACGTTATACGTTATACGTTATACGTTATACGTTATAAGTTATACGTTGTACGTTATACGTTATACGTCGTACGTTATACGTTATACGTTGTACGTTATACGTTATACGTTATACCTTTTAAGTTATTCGTTATGCGCTATACGTTATACGTTATACGTTATACGTTATACGTTATACGTTATACGTTATACGTTATACGTTATACATTATACGTTATACGTTATACGTTATACGTTATACCTTTCAAGTTATTCGTTATACGTTATACGCTATACGGTATACGTTATACGTTATAAGTTATACGTTGTACGTTATACGTTATACGTCGTACGTTATACGTTATACGTTGTACGTTATACGTTATACGTTATACCTTTTAAGTTATTCGTTATACGTTCTTCGTTACGCGTTATACGTTATACGTTATACGTTATACGTTATACGTTATACGTTATACGATATACGTTATACGTTATACGTTATACATTATAAGTTATACGTTATACGTTATACGTTATACGTTATACGATATACGTTATACGTTATACGTTATACGTTATTCGTTATACGTTATACGTTATACGTTATACGTTATACGTTATACGTTATACGTTATACGTTACACGTTATTCGTTATACTTTATACGTTAAACGTTATACGTTATACGTTATACGTTATACGTTATACGTTATACGTTATACGTTATACGTTTTAAGTAATACGTTATGGGTTATACGTTATACGTTATTCGTTATACGTTACACGTTATACGTTATACGTTATACGTTATAAGTTATACGTTATACGTTATACGTTATAAGTTATACGTTATACGTTATACGTTATACGTTATACGTTATACGTTGTACGTTATACGTTATACGTTATACGTTATACGTTACGCGTAATACGTTGTACGTTACACGTTATGCTTTATACGTTGTACGTTATACGTTATACGTTATACGTTATACGTTATACGATATACGTTATACGTTGTACGTTATGCGTTATACGTTATATGTTATACGACATACGTTTTACGTTAATCCTTATACGTTCGTCGTTACACGTTATACGTTATACGTTATACGTTATACGTCATACGTTATACGTTATACGTTATACGTTATACGTTATACGTTATACGTTATACGTTATACGTTATACGTTATACGTTATACGTTATACGTTATACGTTATACGTTATACGTTATACGTTATACGTTATACGTTATACGTTATACGTTATACGTTATACGTTATACGTTATACGTTATACGTTATACGTTATACGTTATACGTTATACGTTATACGTTATACGTTATACGTCATACGTTATACGTTATACGTCATAGCTTATCCGATACACGTTAAACGTTATACGTAATATGTAATACGTTATACGTTTTACGTTATTCGTTATACGTTCTTCGTTACGTGTTATACGTTATACGTTATACGTTATACGTTATACTTTATACGTTATACGACATACATTATACGATATACGTTATACGTTATACGTTATACGTTGTAAGTTATACGTAATACGTTATACGTTATACGTTATACGTTATACGTTATACGTTATACGTTATACGTTACACGTTATACGTTATACGTTATACGTTATACGTTATACGTTATAAGTAATACGTTATGCGTTATACGTTATACGTTATGCGCTATACGTTGTACGTTATACGTTATGCTTTACACGTTGTACGTTATATTTTATACGTTATACGTTGTACGTTATACGTTATACGTCGTACGTTATACGTTATACGTTGTACGTTATACGTTATACGTTATACCTTTTAAGTTATTCGTTATACGTTCTTCGTTACGCGTTACACGTTATACGTTATGCGTTAAACGTTATACGTTATACGTTATACGATATACGTTATACGTTATACGTTATACGTTATAAGTTATACGTTATACGTTATACGTTATACGTTATACGTTATACGTTATACGTTATACGTTATACGTTATACGTTATACGTTATACGTTATACGTTATACGTTATACGTTATACGTTATACGTTATACGTTATACGTTATACGTTATACGTTATACGTTATACGTTATACGTTATACGTTATACGTTATACGTTATACGTTATACGTTATACGTTATACGTTATACGTTATACGTCGTACGTTATACGTTATACGTTGTACGTTATACGTTATACGTTATACCTTTTAAGTTATTCGTTATGCGTTATACGTTATACGTTATACGTTATACGTTATACGTTATACGTTATACGTTATACGTTATGCGTTATACGTTATACGTTATACGTTATACGTTATACGTTATACGTTATACGTTATACCTTTCAAGTTATTCGTTATACGTTATACGCTATACGGTATACGTTATACGTTATAAGTTATACGTTGTACGTTATACGTTATACGTCGTACGTTATACGTTATACGTTGTACGTTATACGTTATACGTTATACCTTTTAAGTTATTCGTTATACGTTCTTCGTTACGCGTTATACGTTATACGTTATACGTTATACGTTATACGTTATACGTTATACGATATACGTTATACGTTATACGTTATACATTATAAGTTATACGTTATACGTTATACGTTATACGTTATACGATATACGTTATACGTTATACGTTATACGTTATTCGTTATACGTTATACGTTATACATTATAAGTTATACGTTATACGTTATACGTTATACGTTATACGATATACGTTATACGTTATACGTTATACGTTATTCGTTATACGTTATACGTTATACGTTATACGTTATACGTTATACGTTATACGTTATACGTTACGCGTAATACGTTGTACGTTATACGTTATGCTTTATACGTTGTACGTTATACGTTATACGTTATACGTTATACGTTATACGATATACGTTATACGTTGTACGTTATGCGTTATACGTTATATGTAATACGACATACGTTTTACGTTAATCCTTATACGTTCGTCGTTACACGTTATACGTTATACGTTATACGTTATACGTCATACGTTATACGTTATACGTTATACGTTATACGTTATACGTTATACGTTATACGTTATGCGTTATACGTCATGCGTTATACGTTATACGTTATACGTTGTACGTTATACGTTATACGCTATACGTTATACGTTATACGTTATACGTTGTACGTTATACGTTATACGTTATACGTTGTGCGTTATACGTTATACGTCATACGTCATAGGTTATACGATACACGTTATACGTTATACGTAATATGTAATACGTTATACGTAATACGTTATACGTTATACGTTATACGTTATACGTTATACGTTATACGTTATACGTTATACGTTATACGTTATACGTTATACGTTATACGTTATACGTTATACGTTATACGTTATACGTTATACGTTATACGTTATACGTTATACGTTATACGTTATACGTTATACGTTATACGTTATACGTTATACGTTATACGTTATACGTTATACGTTATACGTTATACGTTATACGTTATACGTTATACGTTATACGTTATACGTTATACGTTATACGTTATACGTTATACGTTATACGTTATACGTTATACGTTATACGTTATACGTTATACGTTATACGTTATACGTTATACGTTATACGTTATACGTTATACGTTATACGTTATACGTTATACGTTATACGTTATACGTTATACGTTATACGTCATACGTTACACGTTATACGTCATAGCTTATCCGATACACGTTAAACGTTATACGTAATATGTAATACGTTATACGTTTTACGTTATTCGTTATACGTTCTTCGTTACGTGTTATACGTTATACGTTATACGTTATACGTTATACTTTATACGTTATACGACATACATTATACGATATACGTTATACGTTATACGTTATACGTTATAAGTTATACGTAATACGTTATACGTTATACGTTATACGTTATACGTTATACGTTATACGTTATACGTTACACGTTATACGTTATACGTTATACGTTATACGTTATACGTTATAAGTAATACGTTATGCGTTATACGTTATACGTTATGCGCTATACGTTGTACGTTATACGTTATGCTTTACACGTTGTACGTTATATTTTATACGTTATACGTTGTACGTTATACGTTATACGTCGTACGTTATACGTTATACGTTGTACGTTATACGTTATACGTTATACCTTTTAAGTTATTCGTTATACGTTCTTCGTTACGCGTTACACGTTATACGTTATGCGTTATACGTTATACGTTATACGTTATACGATATACGTTATACGTTATACGTTATACGTTATACGTCATACGTTATACGTTATACGTTATACGTTATACGTTATACGTTATACGTTATACGTTATGCGTTATACGTCATGCGTTATACGTTATACGTTATACGTTGTACGTTATACGTTATACGCTATACGTTATACGTTATACGTTATACGTTGTACGTTATACGTTATACGTTATACGTTGTGCGTTATACGTTATACGTCATACGTCATAGGTTATACGATACACGTTATACGTTATACGTAATATGTAATACGTTATACGTAATACGTTATACGTTATACGTTATACGTTATACGTTATACGTTATACGTTATAAGTTATACGTTATACGTTATACGTTATACGTTATACGTTATACGTTATACGTTATACGTTATAAGTTATACGTTGTACGTTATACGTTATACGTCGTACGTTATACGTTATACGTTGTACGTTATACGTTATACGTTATACCTTTTAAGTTATTCGTTATGCGTTATACGTTATACGTTATACGTTATACGTTATACGTTATACGTTATACGTTATACGTTATACGTTATACGTTATACGTTATACGTTATACGTTATACGTTATACGTTATACGTTATACGTTATACGTTATACGTTATACGTTATACGTTATACGTTATACGTTATACCTTTCAAGTTATTCGTTATACGTTATACGCTATACGGTATACGTTATACGTTATAAGTTATACGTTGTACGTTATACGTTATACGTCGTACGTTATACGTTATACGTTGTACGTTATACGTTATACGTTATACCTTTTAAGTTATTCGTTATACGTTCTTCGTTACGCGTTATACGTTATACGTTATACGTTATACGTTATACGTTATACGTTATACGATATACGTTATACGTTATACGTTATACATTATAAGTTATACGTTATACGTTATACGTTATACGTTATACGATATACGTTATACGTTATACGTTATACGTTATTCGTTATACGTTATACGTTATACGTTATACGTTATACGTTATACGTTATACGTTATACGTTACACGTTATTCGTTATACTTTATACGTTAAACGTTATACGTTATACGTTATACGTTATACGTTATACGTTATACGTTATACGTTATACGTTATACGTTTTAAGTAATACGTTATGGGTTATACGTTATACGTTATTCGTTATACGTTACACGTTATACGTTATACGTTATACGTTATAAGTTATACGTTATACGTTATACGTTATAAGTTATACGTTATACGTTATACGTTATACGTTATACGTTATACGTTGTACGTTATACGTTATACGTTATACGTTATACGTTACGCGTAATACGTTGTACGTTATACGTTATGCTTTATACGTTGTACGTTATACGTTATACGTTATACGTTATACGTTATACGATATACGTTATACGTTGTACGTTATGCGTTATACGTTATATGTAATACGACATACGTTTTACGTTAATCCTAATACGTTCGTCGTTACACGTTATACGTTATACGTTATACGTTATACGTCATACGTTATACGTTATACGTTATACGTTATACGTTATACGTTATACGTTATACGTTATGCGTTATACGTCATGCGTTATACGTTATACGTTATACGTTGTACGTTATACGTTATACGCTATACGTTATACGTTATACGTTATACGTTATACGTTGTACGTTATACGTTATACGTTATACGTTGTGCGTTATACGTTATACGTCATACGTCATAGGTTATACGATACACGTTATACGTTATACGTAATATGTAATACGTTATACGTAATACGTTATACGTTATACGTTATACGTTATACGTTATACGTTATTCGTTATACGTTATACGTTATACGTTATACGTTATACGTTATACGTTATACGTTATACGTTATACGTTATACGTTATACGTTATACGTTATACGTTATACGTTATACGTTATACGTTATACGTTATACGTTATACGTTATACGTTATACGTTATACGTTATACGTTATACGTTATACGTTATACGTTATACGTTATACGTTATACGTTATACGTTATACGTTATACGTTATACGTTATACGTTATACGTTATACGTTATACGTTATACGTTATACGTTATACGTTATACGTTATACGTTATACGTTATACGTTATACGTTATACGTTATACGTTATACGTTATACGTTATACGTTATACGTTATACGTTATACGTTATACGTCATACGTTATACGTTATACGTCATAGCTTATCCGATACACGTTAAACGTTATACGTAATATGTAATACGTTATACGTTTTACGTTATTCGTTATACGTTCTTCGTTACGTGTTATACGTTATACGTTATACGTTATACGTTATACTTTATACGTTATACGACATACATTATACGATATACGTTATACGTTATACGTTATACGTTATAAGTTATACGTAATACGTTATACGTTATACGTTATACATTATACGTTATACGTTATACGTTATACGTTACACGTTATACGTTATACGTTATACGTTATACGTTATACGTTATAAGTAATACGTTATGCGTTATACGTTATACGTTATGCGCTATACGTTGTACGTTATACGTTATGCTTTACACGTTGTACGTTATATTTTATACGTTATACGTTGTACGTTATACGTTATACGTCGTACGTTATACGTTATACGTTGTACGTTATACGTTATACGTTATACCTTTTAAGTTATTCGTTATACGTTCTTCGTTACGCGTTACACGTTATACGTTATGCGTTATACGTTATACGTTATACGTTATACGATATACGTTATACGTTATACGTTATACGTTATAAGTTATACGTTATACGTTATACGTTATACGTTATACGTTATACGTTATACGTTATACGTTATACGTCGTACGTTATACGTTATACGTTGTACGTTATACGTTATACGTTATACCTTTTAAGTTATTCGTTATACGTTCTTCGTTACGCGTTATACGTTATACGTTATACGTTATACGTTATACGTTATAAGTTATACGTTGTACGTTATACGTTATACGTCGTACGTTATACGTTATACGTTGTACGTTATACGTTATACGTTATACCTTTTAAGTTATTCGTTATGCGTTATACGTTATACGTTATACGTTATACGTTATACGTTATACGTTATACGTTATACGTTATACGTTATACGTTATACGTTATACGTTATACGTTATACGTTATACCTTTCAAGTTATTCGTTATACGTTATACGCTATACGGTATACGTTATACGTTATAAGTTATACGTTGTACGTTATACGTTATACGTCGTACGTTATACGTTATACGTTGTACGTTATACGTTATACGTTATACCTTTTAAGTTATTCGTTATACGTTCTTCGTTACGCGTTATACGTTATACGTTATACGTTATACGTTATACGTTATACGTTATACGATATACGTTATACGTTATACGTTATACATTATAAGTTATACGTTATACGTTATACGTTATACGTTATACGTTATACGTTATACGTTATACGTTATACGTTATACGTTATACGTTATACGTTATACGTTATACGTTATACGTTTTACGTTATACGTTATACGTTATACGTTATACGTTATACGTTATACGTTATACGTTATACGTTATACGTTATACGTCATACGTTATACGTTATACGTCATAGCTTATCCGATACACGTTAAACGTTATACGTAATATGTAATACGTTATACGTTTTACGTTATTCGTTATACGTTCTTCGTTACGTGTTATACGTTATACGTTATACGTTATACGTTGTACGTTATACGTTATACGTCGTACGTTATACGTTATACGTTGTACGTTATACGTTATACGTTATACCTTTTAAGTTATTCGTTATACGTTCTTCGTTACGCGTTACACGTTATACGTTATGCGTTATACGTTATACGTTATACGTTATACGATATACGTTATACGTTATACGTTATACGTTATAAGTTATACGTTATACGTTATACGTTATACGTTATACGTTATACGTTATACGTCATGCGTTATACTTTATACGTTATACGTTATACGTTATACGTTATACGTTATACGTTATACGTTATACGTAATACGTTATGCGTTATACGTTATACGTTATACGTTATACGTTATACGTTATAAGTTACACGTAATACGTTATACGTTACACGTTATACGTTATACGTTATACGTTATACGTTATACGTTATAAGTTATACGTTATACGTTATACGTTATACGTTATACGTTATACGTTATACGTTATACGTTATACGTTATACGTTATACGTTATACGTTACGCGTTATACGTTGTACGTTATACGTTATGCTTTATACGTTGTACGTTATACGTTATACGCTATACGTTATACGTTATACGTTATACGTTATACGTTATATGCTATACGTTATGCGTTATACGTTTTACGTTATTCGTTATACGTAATACGTTATGCGTTATACGTTATACGTTATACGTTATACGTTATACGTTATAAGTTATACGTAGTACGTTATACGTTATACGTTATACGTTATACGTTATACGTTATACGTTATACGTTATAAGTTATACGTTATACGTTATACGTTATACGTTATACGTTATACGTTATACGTTATACGTTATACGTTATACGTTATACGTTATACGTTATACGTTACGCGTTATACGTTGTACGTTATACGTTATGCTTTATACGTTGTA
Source organism: Ptiloglossa arizonensis (assembly GCF_051014685.1). Classification (NCBI taxonomy): domain Eukaryota; kingdom Metazoa; phylum Arthropoda; class Insecta; order Hymenoptera; family Colletidae; genus Ptiloglossa; species Ptiloglossa arizonensis. The sequence continues at coordinate 245,566 of NW_027478783.1, read as the reverse complement.
CGTTATACGTTATACTTTATACGTTGTACGTTATACGTTATACGTTGTACGTTATGCGTTATACGTTATATGTAATACGTCATACGATTTACGTTGTACGTTATACGTTATACTTTATACGTTGTACGTTATACGTTATACGTTGTACGTTATGCGTTATACGTTATATGTAATACGTCATACGATTTACGTTAATCCTTATACGTTCTTCGTTACACGTTATACGTTATACGTTATACGTTATACGTTATACGTTATACGTTATACGTTATACGTTATACGTTATACGTTATACGATATACGTTATACGTTATACGTTATACGTTATACGTTATACGTTATACGTTATACGTTATACGTTATACGTTATACGTTATACGTCATACGTCATAGGTTATACGATACACGTTATACGTTATACGTAATATGTAATACGTTATACGTTATACGTTGTACGTTATGCGTTATACGTTATATGTAATAAGACATACGTTTTACGTTAATCCTTATACGTTCTTCGTTACACGTTATACGTTATACGTTATACGTTATACGTTATACGTTATACGTTATACGTTATACGTTATACGTTATACGTTATACGTCATACGTTATACGTTATACGTCATAGCTTATCCGATACACGTTAAACGTTATACGTAATATGTAATACGTTATACGTTTTACGTTATTCGTTATACGTTCTTCGTTACGTGTTATACGTTATACGTTATACGTTATACGTTGTACGTTATACGTTATACGTCGTACGTTATACGTTATACGTTGTACGTTATACGTTATACGTTATACCTTTTAAGTTATTCGTTATACGTTCTTCGTTACGCGTTACACGTTATACGTTATGCGTTATACGTTATACGTTATACGTTATACGATATACGTTATACGTTATACGTTATACGTTATAAGTTATACGTTATACGTTATACGTTATACGTTATACGTTATACGTTATACGTCATGCGTTATACTTTATACGTTATACGTTATACGTTATACGTTATACGTTATACGTTATACGTTATACGTAATACGTTATGCGTTATACGTTATACGTTATACGTTATACGTTATACGTTATAAGTTACACGTAATACGTTATACGTTACACGTTATACGTTATACGTTATACGTTATACGTTATACGTTATAAGTTATACGTTATACGTTATACGTTATACGTTATACGTTATACGTTATACGTTATACGTTATACGTTATACGTTATACGTTATACGTTACGCGTTATACGTTGTACGTTATACGTTATGCTTTATACGTTGTACGTTATACGTTATACGCTATACGTTATACGTTATACGTTATACGTTATACGTTATATGCTATACGTTATGCGTTATACGTTTTACGTTATTCGTTATACGTAATACGTTATGCGTTATACGTTATACGTTATACGTTATACGTTATACGTTATAAGTTATACGTAGTACGTTATACGTTATACGTTATACGTTATACGTTATACGTTATACGTTATACGTTATAAGTTATACGTTATACGTTATACGTTATACGTTATACGTTATACGTTATACGTTATACGTTATACGTTATACGTTATACGTTATACGTTATACGTTACGCGTTATACGTTGTACGTTATACGTTATGCTTTATACGTTGTACGTTATACGTTATACTTTATACGTTGTACGTTATACGTTATACGTTGTACGTTATGCGTTATACGTTATATGTAATACGTCATACGATTTACGTTGTACGTTATACGTTATACTTTATACGTTGTACGTTATACGTTATACGTTGTACGTTATGCGTTATACGTTATATGTAATACGTCATACGATTTACGTTAATCCTTATACGTTCTTCGTTACACGTTATACGTTATACGTTATACGTTATACGTTATACGTTATACGTTATACGTTATACGTTATACGTTATACGTTATACGATATACGTTATACGTTATACGTTATACGTTATACGTTATACGTTATACGTTATACGTTATACGTTATACGTTATACGTTATACGTCATACGTCATAGGTTATACGATACACGTTATACGTTATACGTAATATGTAATACGTTATACGTTATACGTTGTACGTTATGCGTTATACGTTATATGTAATAAGACATACGTTTTACGTTAATCCTTATACGTTCTTCGTTACACGTTATACGTTATACGTTATACGTTATACGTTATACGTTATACGTTATACGTTATACGTTATACGTTATACGTTATACGTTATACGTTATACGTTATACGTCATACGTTATACGTTATGCGCTATACGTTGTACGTTATACGTTATGCTTTACACGTTGTACGTTATATTTTATACGTTATACGTTGTACGTTATACGTTATACGTCGTACGTTATACGTTATACGTTGTACGTTATACGTTATACGTTATACCTTTTAAGTTATTCGTTATACGTTCTTCGTTACGCGTTACACGTTATACGTTATGCGTTATACGTTATACGTTATACGTTATACGATATACGTTATACGTTATACGTTATACGTTATACGTCATACGTTATACGTTATACGTTATACGTTATACGTTATACGTTATACGTTATACGTTATGCGTTATACGTCATGCGTTATACGTTATACGTTATACGTTGTACGTTATACGTTATACGCTATACGTTATACGTTATACGTTATACGTTGTACGTTATACGTTATACGTTATACGTTGTGCGTTATACGTTATACGTTATACGTTATACGTTATACGTTACGCGTTATACGTTGTACGTTATACGTTATGCTTTATACGTTGTACGTTATACGTTATACGCTATACGTTATACGTTATACGTTATACGTTATACGTTATATGCTATACGTTATGCGTTATACGTTTTACGTTATTCGTTATACGTAATACGTTATGCGTTATACGTTATACGTTATACGTTATACGTTATACGTTATAAGTTATACGTAGTACGTTATACGTTATACGTTATACGTTATACGTTATACGTTATACGTTATACGTTATAAGTTATACGTTATACGTTATACGTTATACGTTATACGTTATACGTTATACGTTATACGTTATACGTTATACGTTATACGTTATACGTTATACGTTATACGTTATACGTTACGCGTTATACGTTGTACGTTATACGTTATGCTTTATACGTTGTACGTTATACGTTATACTTTATACGTTGTACGTTATACGTTATACGTTGTACGTTATGCGTTATACGTTATATGTAATACGTCATACGATTTACGTTGTACGTTATACGTTATACTTTATACGTTGTACGTTATACGTTATACGTTGTACGTTATGCGTTATACGTTATATGTAATACGTCATACGATTTACGTTAATCCTTATACGTTCTTCGTTACACGTTATACGTTATACGTTATACGTTATACGTTATACGTTATACGTTATACGTTATACGTTATACGTTATACGTTATACGATATACGTTATACGTTATACGTTATACGTTATACGTTATACGTTATACGTTATACGTTATACGTTATACGTTATACGTTATACGTTACACGTTATACGTTATACGTTATACGTCATACGTTATACGTTATACGTTATACGTTATACGTTATACGGTATACGTTATACGTTATACGTTATACGTTTTACGTTATTCGTTATACGTAATACGTTATGCGTTGTGCGTTATACGTTATACGTCATACGTCATAGGTTATACGATACACGTTATACGTTATACGTAATATGTAATACGTTATACGTTATACGTTGTACGTTATGCGTTATACGTTATATGTAATAAGACATACGTTTTACGTTAATCCTTATACGTTCTTCGTTACACGTTATACGTTATACGTTATACGTTATACGTTATACGTTATACGTTATACGTTATACGTTATACGTTACGCGTTATACGTTGTACGTTATACGTTATGCTTTATACGTTGTACGTTATACGTTATACGTTATACGTTATACGTTATACGTTATACGTTGTACGTTATGCGTTATACGTTATATGTAATACGTCATACGTTTTACGTTAATCCTTATACGTTCTTCGTTACACGTTATACGTTATACGTTATACGTTATACGTCATACGTTATACGTTATACGTTATACGTTATACGTTATACGTTATACGTTATACGTTATACGTTATACTTTATACGTTATACGTTATACGTTATACGTTATACGTTATACGTTATACGTTACACGTTATACGTTATACGTTATACGTCATACGTTATACGTTATACGTTATACGTTATACGTTATACGGTATACGTTATACGTTATACGTTATACGTTATACGTTATACGTTATACGTTATACGTTATACGTTACGCGTTATACGTTGTACGTTATACGTTATGCTTTATACGTTTTACGTTATACGTTATACGTTATACGTTGTACGTTATACGTTATACGTTGTACGTTATGCGTTATACGTTATATGTAATACGTCATACGTTTTACGTTAATCCTTATACGTTCTTCGTTACACGTTATACGTTATACATTATACGTTATACGTTATACGTTATACGTTATACGTTATACGTTATACGTTATACGTTATACGTTATACGTTATACGTTATACGTTATACGTTATACGTTATACGTTATACGTTATACGTTATGCGTTATACGTTATACGTTATACGTTATACGTTATACGTTATACGTTATACGTTATACGTTTTACGTTATTCGTTATACGTAATACGTTATGCGTTATACGTTATACGTTATACGTTATACGTTATACGTTATAAGTTACACGTAATACGTTATACGTTACACGTTATACGTTATACGTTTTACGTTATACGTTATACGTTATACGTTATAAGTTATACGTTATACGTTATACGTTATACGTTATACGTTATACGTTATACGTTATACGTTATACGTTATACGTTATACGTTATACGTTATACGTTACGCGTTATACGTTGTACGTTATACGTTATGCTTTATACGCTGTACGTTATACGTTATACGCTATACGTTATACGTTATACGTTATACGTTATACGTTATATGCTATACGTTATGCGTTATACGTTTTACGTTATTCGTTATACGTAATACGTTATGCGTTATACGTTATACGTTATACGTTATACGTTATACGTTATAAGTTATACGTAGTACGTTATACGTTATACGTTATACGTTATACGTTATACGTTATACGTTATACGTTATAAGTTATACGTTATACGTTATACGTTATACGTTATACGTTATACGTTATACGTTATACGTTATACGTTATACGTTATACGTTATACGTTATACGTTATACGTTATACGTTATACGTTACGCGTTATACGTTGTACGTTATACGTTATGCTTTATACGTTGTACGTTATACGTTATACTTTATACGTTGTACGTTATACGTTATACGTTGTACGTTATGCGTTATACGTTATATGTAATACGTCATACGATTTACGTTGTACGTTATACGTTATACTTTATACGTTGTACGTTATACGTTATACGTTGTACGTTATGCGTTATACGTTATATGTAATACGTCATACGATTTACGTTAATCCTTATACGTTCTTCGTTACACGTTATACGTTATACGTTATACGTTATACGTTATACGTTATACGTTATACGTTATACGTTATACGTTATACGTTATACGTTATACGTTATACGTTATACGTTATACGTTATACGTTACACGTTATACGTTATACGTTATACGTCATACGTTATACGTTATACGTTATACGTTATACGTTATACGGTATACGTTATACGTTATACGTTATACGTTTTACGTTATTCGTTATACGTAATACGTTATGCGTTGTGCGTTATACGTTATACGTCATACGTCATAGGTTATACGATACATGTTATACGTTATACGTAATATGTAATACGTTATACGTTATACGTTGTACGTTATGCGTTAAACGTTATATGTAATAAGACATACGTTTTACGTTAATCCTTATACGTTCTTCGTTACACGTTATACGTTATACGTTATACGTTATACGTTATACGTTATACGTTATACGTTATACGTTATACGTTACGCGTTATACGTTGTACGTTATACGTTATGCTTTATACGTTGTACGTTATACGTTATACGTTATACGTTATACGTTATACGTTATACGTTGTACGTTATGCGTTATACGTTATATGTAATACGTCATACGTTTTACGTTAATCCTTATACGTTCTTCGTTACACGTTATACGTTATACGTTATACGTTATACGTCATACGTTATACGTTATACGTTATACGTTATACGTTATACGTTATACGTTATACGTTATACGTTATACTTTATACGTTATACGTTATACGTTATACGTTATACGTTATACGTTATACGTTATACGTTACACGTTATACGTTATACGTTATACGTCATACGTTATACGTTATACGTTATACGTTATACGTTATACGGTATACGTTATACGTTATACGTTACGCGTTATACGTTGTACGTTATACGTTATGCTTTATACGTTTTACGTTATACGTTATACGTTATACGTTGTACGTTATACGTTATACGTTGTACGTTATGCGTTATACGTTATATGTAATACGTCATACGTTTTACGCTAATCCTTATACGTTCTTCCTTACACGTTATACGTTATACATTATACGTTATACGTTATACGTTATACGTTATACGTTATACGTTATACGTTATACGTTATACGTTATACGTTATACGTTATACGTTATACGTTATACGTTATACGTTATACGTTATACGTTATGCGTTATACGTTATACGTTATACGTTATACGTTATACGTTATACGTTATACGTTATACGTTTTACGTTATTCGTTATACGCAATACGTTATGCGTTGTACGTTATACGTTATACGTTATACGTTATACGTTATACGTTATAAGTTATTCGTAATACGTTATACGTTATACGTTATACGTTATACGTTATACGTTATACGTTATACGTTACGCGTTATACGTTGTACGTTATACGTTATGCTTTATACGTTGTACGTTATACGTTATACGTTATACGTTATACGTTATACGTTATACGTTGTACGTTATGCGTTATACGTTATATGTAATACGTCATACGTTTTACGTTAATCCTTATACGTTCTTCGTTACACGTTATACGTTATACGTTATACGTTATACGTCATACGTTATACGTTATACGTTATACGTTATACGTTATACGTTATACGTTATACGTTATACGTTATACTTTATACGTTATACGTTATACGTTATACGTTATACGTTATACGTTATACGTTATACGTTACACGTTATACGTTATACGTTATACGTCATACGTTATACGTTATACGTTATACGTTATACGTTATACGGTATACGTTATACGTTATACGTTACGCGTTATACGTTGTACGTTATACGTTATGCTTTATACGTTTTACGTTATACGTTATACGTTATACGTTGTACGTTATACGTTATACGTTGTACGTTATGCGTTATACGTTATATGTAATACGTCATACGTTTTACGTTAATCCTTATACGTTCTTCGTTACACGTTATACGTTATACATTATACGTTATACGTTATACGTTATACGTTATACGTTATACGTTATACGTTATACGTTATACGTTATACGTTATACGTTATACGTTATACGTTATACGTTATACGTTATACGTTATACGTTATGCGTTATACGTTATACGTTATACGTTATACGTTATACGTTATACGTTATACGTTATACGTTTTACGTTATTCGTTATACGCAATACGTTATGCGTTGTACGTTATACGTTATACGTTATACGTTATACGTTATACGTTATAAGTTATTCGTAATACGTTATACGTTATACGTTATACGTTATACGTTATACGTTATACGTTATACGTTATAAGTTATACGTTATACGTTATACGTTATACGTTATACGTTATACGTTATACGTTATACGTTATACGTTATACGTTATACGTTATACGATATACGTTATACGTTATACGTTATACGTTATACGTTATACGTTATACGTTATACGTTATACGTTATACGTTATACGTTATACGTTATACGTTATACGTTATACGTTATACGTTATACGTTATACGTTATACGTTATACGTTACGCGTTATACGTTGTACGTTATACGTTATGCTTTATACGTTGTACGTTATACGTTATACGCTATACGTTATACGTTATACGTTATACGTTATACGTTATATGCTATACGTTATGCGTTATACGTTTTACGTTATTCGTTATACGTAATACGTTATGCGTTATACGTTACACGTTATACGTTATACGTTATACGTCATACGTTATACGTTATACGTTATACGTTATACGTTATACGGTATACGTTATACGTTATACGTTATACGTTATACGTTATACGTTATACGTTATACGTTATACGTTATACGTTACGCGTTATACGTTGTACGTTATACGTTATGCTTTATACGTTTTACGTTATACGTTATACGTTATACGTTGTACGTTATACGTTATACGTTGTACGTTATGCGTTATACGTTATATGTAATACGTCATACGTTTTACGTTAATCCTTATACGTTCTTCGTTACACGTTATACGTTATACATTATACGTTATACGTTATACGTTATACGTTATACGTTATACGTTATACGTTATACGTTATACGTTATACGTTATACGTTATACGTTATACGTTATACGTTATACGTTATACGTTATACGTTATGCGTTATACGTTATACGTTATACGTTATACGTTATACGTTATACGTTATACGTTATACGTTTTACGTTATTCGTTATACGTAATACGTTATGCGTTATACGTTATACGTTATACGTTATACGTTATACGTTATAAGTTACACGTAATACGTTATACGTTACACGTTATACGTTATACGTTATACGTTATACGTTATACGTTATAAGTTATACGTTATACGTTATACGTTATACGTTATACGTTATACGTTATACGTTATACGTTATACGTTATACGTTATACGTTATACGTTACGCGTTATACGTTGTACGTTATACGTTATGCTTTATACGTTGTACGTTATACGTTATACGCTATACGTTATACGTTATACGTTATACGTTATACGTTATATGCTATACGTTATGCGTTATACGTTTTACGTTATTCGTTATACGTAATACGTTATGCGTTATACGTTATACGTTATACGTTATACGTTATACGTTATAAGTTATACGTAGTACGTTATACGTTATACGTTATACGTTATACGTTATACGTTATACGTTATACGTTATAAGTTATACGTTATACGTTATACGTTATACGTTATACGTTATACGTTATACGTTATACGTTATACGTTATACGTTATACGTTATACGTTATACGTTATACGTTACGCGTTATACGTTGTACGTTATACGTTATGCTTTATACGTTGTACGTTATACGTTATACTTTATACGTTGTACGTTATACGTTATACGTTGTACGTTATGCGTTATACGTTATATGTAATACGTCATACGATTTACGTTGTACGTTATACGTTATACTTTATACGTTGTACGTTATACGTTATACGTTGTACGTTATGCGTTATACGTTATATGTAATACGTCATACGATTTACGTTAATCCTTATACGTTCTTCGTTACACGTTATACGTTATACGTTTTACGTTATTCGTTATACGCAATACGTTATGCGTTGTACGTTATACGTTATACGTTATACGTTATACGTTATACGTTATAAGTTATTCGTAATACGTTATACGTTATACGTTATACGTTATACGTTATACGTTATACGTTATACGTTATAAGTTATACGTTATACGTTATACGTTATACGTTATACGTTATACGTTATACGTTATACGTTATACGTTATACGTTATACGTTATACGATATACGTTATACGTTATACGTTATACGTTATACGTTATACGTTATACGTCATACGTTATACGTTATACGTTATACGTTATACGTTATACGTTATACGTTATACGTTATACGTTATACGTTATACGTTATACGTTATACGTTATACGTTACGCGTTATACGTTGTACGTTATACGTTATGCTTTATACGTTGTACGTTATACGTTATACGCTATACGTTATACGTTATACGTTATACGTTATACGTTATATGCTATACGTTATGCGTTATACGTTTTACGTTATTCGTTATACGTAATACGTTATGCGTTATACGTTACACGTTATACGTTATACGTTATACGTCATACGTTATACGTTATACGTTATACGTTATACGTTATACGGTATACGTTATACGTTATACGTTATACGTTATACGTTATACGTTATACGTTATACGTTATACGTTATACGTTACGCGTTATACGTTGTACGTTATACGTTATGCTTTATACGTTTTACGTTATACGTTATACGTTATACGTTGTACGTTATACGTTATACGTTGTACGTTATGCGTTATACGTTATATGTAATACGTCATACGTTTTACGTTAATCCTTATACGTTCTTCGTTACACGTTATACGTTATACATTATACGTTATACGTTATACGTTATACGTTATACGTTATACGTTATACGTTATACGTTATACGTTATACGTTATACGTTATACGTTATACGTTATACGTTATACGTTATACGTTATACGTTATGCGTTATACGTTATACGTTATACGTTATACGTTATACGTTATACGTTATACGTTATACGTTTTACGTTATTCGTTATACGTAATACGTTATGCGTTATACGTTATACGTTATACGTTATACGTTATACGTTATAAGTTACACGTAATACGTTATACGTTACACGTTATACGTTATACGTTATACGTTATACGTTATACGTTATAAGTTATACGTTATACGTTATACGTTATACGTTATACGTTATACGTTATACGTTATACGTTATACGTTATACGTTATACGTTATACGTTACGCGTTATACGTTGTACGTTATACGTTATGCTTTATACGTTGTACGTTATACGTTATACGCTATACGTTATACGTTATACGTTATACGTTATACGTTATATGCTATACGTTATGCGTTATACGTTTTACGTTATTCGTTATACGTAATACGTTATGCGTTATACGTTATACGTTATACGTTATACGTTATACGTTATAAGTTATACATAGTACGTTATACGTTATACGTTATACGTTATACGTTATACGTTATACGTTATACGTTATAAGTTATACGTTATACGTTATACGTTATACGTTATACGTTATACGTTATACGTTATACGTTATACGTTATACGTTATACGTTATACGTTATACGTTACGCGTTATACGTTGTACGTTATACGTTATGCTTTATACGTTGTACGTTATACGTTATACTTTATACGTTGTACGTTATACGTTATACGTTGTACGTTATGCGTTATACGTTATATGTAATACGTCATACGATTTACGTTGTACGTTATACGTTATACTTTATACGTTGTACGTTATACGTTATACGTTGTACGTTATGCGTTATACGTTATATGTAATACGTCATACGATTTACGTTAATCCTTATACGTTCTTCGTTACACGTTATACGTTATACGTTATACGTTATACGTTATACGTTATACGTTATACGTTATACGTTATACGTTATACGTTATACGTTATACGTTATACGATATACGTTATACGTTATACGTTATACGTTATACGTTATACGTTATACGTTATACGTTATACGTTATACGTTATACGTTATACGTTACACGTTATACGTTATACGTTATACGTCATACGTTATACGTTATACGTTATACGTTATACGTTATACGGTATACGTTATACGTTATACGTTATACGTTTTACGTTATTCGTTATACGTAATACGTTATGCGTTGTGCGTTATACGTTATACGTCATACGTCATAGGTTATACGATACACGTTATACGTTATACGTAATATGTAATACGTTATACGTTATACGTTGTACGTTATGCGTTAAACGTTATATGTAATAAGACATACGTTTTACGTTAATCCTTATACGTTCTTCGTTACACGTTATACGTTATACGTTATACGTTATACGTTATACGTTATACGTTATACGTTATACGTTATACGTTACGCGTTATACGTTGTACGTTATACGTTATGCTTTATACGTTGTACGTTATACGTTATACGTTATACGTTATACGTTATACGTTATACGTTGTACGTTATGCGTTATACGTTATATGTAATACGTCATACGTTTTACGTTAATCCTTATACGTTCTTCGTTACACGTTATACGTTATACGTTATACGTTATACGTCATACGTTATACGTTATACGTTATACGTTATACGTTATACGTTATACGTTATACGTTATACGTTATACTTTATACGTTATACGTTATACGTTATACGTTATACGTTATACGTTATACGTTATACGTTACACGTTATACGTTATACGTTATACGTCATACGTTATACGTTATACGTTATACGTTATACGTTATACGGTATACGTTATACGTTATACGTTACGCGTTATACGTTGTACGTTATACGTTATGCTTTATACGTTTTACGTTATACGTTATACGTTATACGTTGTACGTTATACGTTATACGTTGTACGTTATGCGTTATACGTTATATGTAATACGTCATACGTTTTACGTTAATCCTTATACGTTCTTCGTTACACGTTATACGTTATACATTATACGTTATACGTTATACGTTATACGTTATACGTTATACGTTATACGTTATACGTTATACGTTATACGTTATACGTTATACGTTATACGTTATACGTTATACGTTATACGTTATGCGTTATACGTTATACGTTATACGTTATACGTTATACGTTATACGTTATACGTTATACGTTTTACGTTATTCGTTATACGCAATACGTTATGCGTTGTACGTTATACGTTATACGTTATACGTTATACGTTATACGTTATAAGTTATTCGTAATACGTTATACGTTATACGTTATACGTTATACGTTATACGTTATACGTTATACGTTATAAGTTATACGTTATACGTTATACGTTATACGTTATACGTTATACGTTATACGTTATACGTTATACGTTATACGTTATACGTTATACGATATACGTTATACGTTATACGTTATACGTTATACGTTATACGTTATGCGTTATACGTTATACGTTATACGTTATACGTTATACGCTATACGTTATACGTTATACGTTATACGTTATACGTTATACGTTATACGTTATACGTTATACGTTATACGTTATACGTTATACGTTATACGCTATACGTTATACGTTATACGTTATACGTTATACGTTATACGTTATACGTTATACGTTATAAGTTATACGTTGTACGTTATACGTTATACGTCGTACGTTATACGTTATACGTTGTACGTTATACGTTATACGTTATACCTTTTAAGTTATTCGTTATACGTTCTTCGTTACGTGTTATACGTTATACGTTATACGTTATACGTTATACGTTATACGTTATACGATATACGTTATACGTTATACGTTATACGATATAAGTTATACGTTATACGTTATACGTTATACGTTATACGTTATACGTTATACGTTATACGTTATACGTTATACGTTATTCGTTATACGTTATACGTTATACGTTATACGTTATACGTTATACGTTATACGTTATACGTTATACGTTATACGTTATTCGTTATACTTTATACGTTAAACGTTATACGTTATACGTTATACGTTATACGTTATACGTTTTACGTAATACGTTATGCGTTATACGTTATACGTTATTCGTTATACGTTATACGTTATACGTTATACGTTATACGTTTTACGTTATTCGTTATACGCAATACGTTATGCGTTGTACGTTATACGTTATACGTTATACGTTATACGTTATACGTTATAAGTTATTCGTAATACGTTATACGTTATACGTTATACGTTATACGTTATACGTTATACGTTATACGTTATAAGTTATACGTTATACGTTATACGTTATACGTTATACGTTATACGTTATACGTTATACGTTATACGTTATACGTTATACGTTATACGTTATACGTTATACGTTACGCGTTATACGTTGTACGTTATACGTTATGCTTTATACGTTGTACGTTATACGTTATACGTTATACGTTATACGTTATACGTTATACGTTGTACGTTATGCGTTATACGTTATATGTAATACGTCATACGTTTTACGTTAATCCTTATACGTTCTTCGTTACACGTTATACGTTATACGTTATACGTTATACGTCATACGTTATACGTTATACGTTATACGTTATACGTTATACGTTATACGTTATACGTTATACGTTATACTTTATACGTTATACGTTATACGTTATACGTTATACGTTATACGTTATACGTTATACGTTACACGTTATACGTTATACGTTATACGTCATACGTTATACGTTATACGTTATACGTTATACGTTATACGTTATACGGTATACGTTATACGTTATACGTTATACGTTATACGTTATACGTTATACGTTATACGTTATACGTTACGCGTTATACGTTGTACGTTATACGTTATGCTTTATACGTTTTACGTTATACGTTATACGTTATACGTTGTACGTTATACGTTATACGTTGTACGTTATGCGTTATACGTTATATGTAATACGTCATACGTTTTACGTTAATCCTTATACGTTCTTCGTTACACGTTATACGTTATACATTATACGTTATACGTTATACGTTATACGTTATACGTTATACGTTATACGTTATACGTTATACGTTATACGTTATACGTTATACGTTATACGTTATACGTTATACGTTATACGTTATACGTTATACGTTATGCGTTATACGTTATACGTTATACGTTATACGTTATACGTTATACGTTATACGTTATACGTTTTACGTTATTCGTTATACGCAATACGTTATGCGTTGTACGTTATACGTTGTACGTTATACGTTATACGTTATACGTTATAAGTTATTCGTAATACGTTATACGTTATACGTTATACGTTATACGTTATACGTTGTACGTTATACGTTATAAGTTATACGTTATACGTTATACGTTATACGTTATACGTTATACGTTATACGTTATACGTTATACGTTATACGTTATACGTTATACGTTATACGTTATACGTTACGCGTTATACGTTGTACGTTATACGTTATGCTTTATACGTTGTACGTTATACGTTATACTTTATACGTTGTACGTTATACGTTATACGTTGTACGTTATGCGTTATACGTTATATGTAATACGTCATACGTTTTACGTTAATCCTTATACGTTCTTCGTTACACGTTATACGTTATACGTTATACGTTATACGTTATACGTTATACGTTATACGTTATACGTTATACGTTATACGTTATACGATATACGTTATACGTTATACGTTATACGTTATACGTTATACGTTATGCGTTATACGTTATACGTTATACGTTATACGTCATACGTTATACGTTATACGTTATACGTTATACGTTATACGTTATACGTTATACGTTATACGTTATACTTTATACGTTATACGTTATACGTTATACGTTATACGTTATACGTTATACGTTACACGTTATACGTTATACGTTATACGTTATACGTTATACGTTACGCGTTATACGTTGTACGTTATACGTTATGCTTTATACGTTGTACGTTATACGTTATACGTTATACGTTATACGTTATACGTTATACGTTATACGTTATACGTTATACGTTATACGTTATACGTTATACGTTATACGTTATACGTTATACGTTATACGTTATACGGTATACGTTATACGTTACACGTTATACGTTATACGTTATACGTTATACGTTATACGTTATACGTTACGCGTTATACGTTGTACGTTATACGTTATGCTTTACACGTTTTACGTTATACGTTATACGTTATACGTTGTACGTTATACGTTATACGTTGTACGTTATGCGTTATACGTTATATGTAATACGTCATACGTTTTACGTTAATCCTTATACGTTCTTCGTTACACGTTATACGTTATACATTATGCGTTATACGTTATACGTTATACGTTATACGTTATACGTTATACGTTATACGTTATACGTTATACGTTATACGTTATACGTTATACGTTATACGTTATACGTTATACGTTATACGTTATACGTTATACGTTATACGTTATGCGTTATACGTTATACGTTATACGTTATACGTTATACGTTATACGTTATACGTTATACGTTTTACGTTATTCGTTATACGTAATACGTTATGCGTTATACGTTATACGTTATACGTTATACGTTATACGTTATAAGTTATTCGTAATACGTTATACGTTATACGTTATACGTTATACGTTATACGTTATACGTTATACGTTATAAGTTATACGTTATACGTTATACGTTATACGTTATACGTTATACGTTATACGTTATACGTTATACGTTATACGTTATACGTTATACGTTATACGTTATACGTTATACGTTACGCGTTATACGTTGTACGTTATACGTTATGCTTTATACGTTGTACGTTATACATTATACGTTATACGTTACGCGTTATACGTTGTACGTTATACGTTATGCTTTACACGTTTTACGTTATACGTTATACGTTATACGTTGTACGTTATACGTTATACGTTGTACGTTATGCGTTATACGTTATATGTAATACGTCATACGTTTTACGTTAATCCTTATACGTTCTTCGTTACACGTTATACGTTATACATTATGCGTTATACGTTATACGTTATACGTTATACGTTATACGTTATACGTTATACGTTATACGTTATACGTTATACGTTATACGTTATACGTTATACGTTATAAGTTATACGTTGTACGTTATACGTTATACGTTATACGTTATACGTTTTACGTTATTCGTTATACGTAATACGTTATGCGTTATACGTTATACGTTATACGTTATACGTTATACGTTATACGTTATACGTTATACGTTATAAGTTATACGTTATACGTTATACGTTATACGTTATACGTTATACGTTATACGTTATACGTTATACGTTATACGTTATACGTTATACGTTATACGTTATACGTTACGCGTTATACGTTGTACGTTATACGTTATGCTTTATACGTTGTACGTTATACGTTATACTTTATACGTTGTACGTTATACGTTATACGTTGTACGTTATGCGTTATACGTTATATGTAATACGTCATACGATTTACGTTAATCCTTATACGTTCTTCGTTACACGTTATACGTTATACGTTATACGTTATACGTTATACGTTATACGTTATACGTTATACGTTATACGTTATACGTTATACGATATACGTTATACATTATACGTTATACGTTATACGTTATGCGTTATACGTTATACGTTATACGTTATACGTTATACGCTATACGTTATACGTTATACGTTATACGTTATACGTTATACGTTATACGTTATACGTTATACGTTATACGTTATACGTTATACGTTATACGTTATACGTTGTGCGTTATACGTTATACGTCATACGTCATAGGTTATACGATACACGTTATGCGTTATACGTAATACGTAATACGTTATACGTAATACGTTATACGTTATACGTTATACGTTATACGTTATACGTTATACGTTATAAGTTATACGTTATACGTTATACGTTATACGTTATACGTTATACGTTATACGTTATACGTAATAAGTTATACGTTGTACGTTATACGTTATACGTCGTACGTTATACGTTATACGTTGTACGTTATACGTTATACGTTATACCTTTTAAGTTATTCGTTATACGTTCTTCGTTACGCGTTGTACGTTATACGTTATACGTTATACGTTATACGTTATACGTTATACGTTATACGATATACGTTATACGTTATACGTTATAAATTATAAGTTATACGTTATACGTTATACGTTATACGTTATACGTTATACGTTATACGTTATACGTTATACGTTATACGTTATACGTTATACGTTATAAGTTATACGTTATACGTTATACGTTATACGTTATACGTTATACGTTATACGTTATACGTTATACGTTACGCGTTATACGTTGTACGTTATACGTTATGCTTTATACGTTGTACGTTATACGTTATACGTTATACGTTATACGTTACACGTTATACGTTATACGTTATACGTTATACGTTATACGTTACGCGTTATACGTTATATGTAATACGTCATACGTTTTACGTTAATCCTTATACGTTCTTCGTTACGCGTTATACGTTATACGTTATACGTTATACGTTATACGTTATACGTTATACGTTATACGATATACGTTATACGTTATACGTTATAAATTATAAGTTATACGTTATACGTTATACGTTATACGTTATACGTTATACGTTATACGTTATACGTTATACGTTATACGTTATACGTTATACGTTATAAGTTATACGTTATACGTTATACGTTATACGTTATACGTTATACGTTATACGTTATACGTTATACGTTACGCGTTATACGTTGTACGTTATACGTTATGCTTTATACGTTGTACGTTATACGTTATACGTTATACGTTATACGTTACACGTTATACGTTATACGTTATACGTTATACGTTATACGTTACGCGTTATACGTTATATGTAATACGTCATACGTTTTACGTTAATCCTTATACGTTCTTCGTTACACGTTATACGTTATACGTTATACGTTATACGTTATACGTTATACGTTATACGTTATACGTTATACGTTATACGTTATACGATATACGTTATACGTTATACGTTATACGGTATACGTTATGCGTTATACGTTATACGTTATACGTTATACGTTATACGCTATACGTTATACGTTATACGTTATACGTTATACGTTATACGTTATACGTTATACGTTATACGTTATACGTTATACGTTATACGTTGTGCGTTATACGTTATACGTCATACGTTATACGTTATACGTTATACGTTATACGATATACGTTATACGTTATACGTTATACGTTATACGTTATGCGTTATACGTTATACGTTATACGTTATACGTTATACGTTATACGTTATACGTTATACGTTATACGTTATACGTTATACGTTATACGTTATACGTTATACGTTGTGCGTTATACGTTATACGTCATACGTCATAGGTTATACGATACACGTTATACGTTATACGTAATATGTAATACGTTATACGTAATACGTTATACGTTATACGATATACGTTATACGTTATACGTTATACGTTATAAGTTATACGTTATACGTTATACGTTATACGTTATACGTTATACGTTATACGTTATACGTTATACGTTATAAGTTATACGTTGTACGTTATACGTTATACGTCGTACGTTATACGTTATACGTTGTACGTTATACGTTATACGTTATACCTTTTAAGTTATTCGTTATACGTTCTTCGTTACGCGTTATACGTTATACGTTATACGTTATACGTTATACGTTATACGTTATACGATATACGTTATACGTTATACGTTATACGTTATAAGTTATACGTTATACGTTATACGTTATACGTTATACGTTATACGTTATACGTTATACATTATACGTTATACGTTATACGTTATAAGTTATACGTTATACGTTATACGTTATACGTTATACGTTATACGTTATACGTTATACGTTATACGTTATACGTTATACGTTATACGTTACGCGTTATACGTTGTACGTTATACGTTATGCTTTATACGTTGTACGTTATACGTTATACTTTATACGTTGTACGTTATACGTTATACGTTGTACGTTATGCGTTATACGTTATACGTTCTTCGTTACACGTTATACGTTATACGTTATACGTTCTTCGTTACACGTTATACGTTATACGTTATACGTTATACGTTATACGTTATACGTTATACGTTATACGTTATACGTTATACGTTATACGTTATACGATATACGTTATACGTTATTCGTTATACGGTATACGTTATGCGTTATACGTTATACGTTATACGTTATACGTTATACGCTATACGTTATACGTTATACGTTATACGTTATACGTTATACGTTATACGTTATACGTTATACGTTATACGTTATACGTTATACGTTGTGCGTTATACGTTATACGTCATACGTCATAGGTTATACGATACACGTTATACGTTATACGTAATATGTAATACGTTATACGTAATACGTTATACGTTATACGTTATACGTTATACGTTATACGTTATACGTTATACCTTATACGTTATACGTTATACGTTATACGTTATACGTTATACGTTATACGTTATACGTTATACGTTATACGTTATACGTTACGCGTTATACGTTGTACGTTATACGTTATGCTTTATACGTTGTACGTTATACGTTATACGTCGTACGTTATACGTTATACGTTGTACGTTATACGTTATACGTTATACCTTTTAAGTTATTCGTTATACGTTCTTCGTTACGCGTTATACGTTATACGTTATACGTTATACGTTATACGTTATACGTTATACGATATACGTTATACGTTATACGTTATAAATTATAAGTTATACGTTATACGTTATACGTTATACGTTATACGTTATACGTTATACGTTATACGTTATACGTTATACGTTATACGTTATAAGTTATACGTTATACGTTATACGTTATACGTTATACGTTATACGTTATACGTTATACGTTATACGTTACGCGTTATACGTTGTACGTTATACGTTATGCTTTATACGTTGTACGTTATACGTTATACGTTATACGTTATACGTTACACGTTATACGTTATACGTTATACGTTATACGTTATACGTTACGCGTTATACGTTATATGTAATACGTCATACGTTTTACGTTAATCCTTATACGTTCTTCGTTACACGTTATACGTTATACGTTATACGTTATACGTTATACGTTATACGTTATACGTTATACGTTATACGTTATACGTTATACGATATACGTTATACGTTATACGTTATACGGTATACGTTATGCGTTATACGTTATACGTTATACGTTATACGTTATACGCTATACGTTTTACGTTATACGTTATACGTTATACGTTATACGTTATACGTTATACGTTATACGTTATACGTTATACGTTATACGTTGTGCGTTATACGTTATACGTCATACGTTATACGTTATACGTTATACGTTATACGATATACGTTATACGTTATACGTTATACGTTATACGTTATGCGTTATACGTTATACGTTATACGTTATACGTTATACGTTATACGTTATACGTTATACGTTATACGTTATACGTTATACGTTATACGTTATACGTTATACGTTATACGTTGTGCGTTATACGTTATACGTCATACGTCATAGGTTATACGATACACGTTATACGTTATACGTAATATGTAATACGTTATACGTAATACGTTATACGTTATACGATATACGTTATACGTTATACGTTATACGTTATAAGTTATACGTTATACGTTATACGTTATACGTTATACGTTATACGTTATACGTTATACGTTATAAGTTATACGTTGTACGTTATACGTTATACGTCGTACGTTATACGTTATACGTTGTACGTTATACGTTATACGTTATACCTTTTAAGTTATTCGTTATACGTTCTTCGTTACGCGTTATACGTTATACGTTATACGTTATACGTTATACGTTATACGTTATACGATATACGTTATACGTTATACGTTATACGTTATAAGTTATACGTTATACGTTATACGTTATACGTTATACGTTATACGTTATACGTTATACGTTATACGTTATACGTTATACGTTATAAGTTATACGTTATACGTTATACGTTATACGTTATACGTTATACGTTATACGTTATACGTTATACGTTATACGTTATACGTTATACGTTACGCGTTATACGTTGTACGTTATACGTTATGCTTTATACGTTGTACGTTATACGTTATACTTTATACGTTGTACGTTATACGTTATACGTTGTACGTTATGCGTTATACGTTATATGTAATACGTCATACGTTTTACGTTAATCCTTATACGTTCTTCGTTACACGTTATACGTTATACGCTATACGTTATACGTTATACGTTATACGTTATACGTTATACGTTATACGTTATACGTTATACGATATACGTTATACGTTATTCGTTATACGGTATACGTTATGCGTTATACGTTATACGTTATACGTTATACGTTATACGCTATACGTTATACGTTATACGTTATACGTTATACGTTATACGTTATACGTTATACGTTATACGTTATACGTTATACGTTATACGTTGTGCGTTATACGTTATACGTCATACGTCATAGGTTATACGATACACGTTATACGTTATACGTAATATGTAATACGTTATACGTAATACGTTATACGTTATACGTTATACGTTATACGTTATACGTTATACGTTATACCTTATACGTTATACGTTATACGTTATACGTTATACGTTATACGTTATACGTTATACGTTATACGTTATACGTTATACGTTACGCGTTATACGTTGTACGTTATACGTTATGCTTTATACGTTGTACGTTATACGTTATACGTTATACGTTATACGTTGTACGTTATACGTTGTACGTTATGCGTCATACGTTATATGTAATACGTCATACGTTTTACGTTAATCCTTATACGTTCTTCGTTACACGTTATACGTTATACGTTATACGTTATACGTTATACGTTATACGTTATACGTTATTCGTTATACTTTATACGTTAAACGTTATACGTTATACGTTATACGTTATACGTTATAGGTTTTACGTAATACGTTATGCGTTATATGTTATACGTTATTCGTTATACGTTATACGTTATAAGTTATACGTAATACGTTATACGTTATACGTTATACGTTATACGTTATACGTTATACGTTATACGTTATACGTTATACGTTATACGTTATACGTTATACGTTATACGTTATACGTTATACGTTACGCGTTATACGTTGTACGTTATACGTTATGCTTTATACGTTGTACGTTATACGTTATACGTTATACGTTATACGTTATACGTTATACGTTGTACGTTATGCGTTATACGTTATATGTAATACGTCATACGTTTTACGTTAATCCTTATACGTTCTTCGTTACACGTTATACGTTATACGTTATACGTTATACGTTATACGTTATAGGTTTTACGTAATACGTTATGCGTTATATGTTATACGTTATTCGTTATACGTTATACGTTATAAGTTATACGTAATACGTTATACGTTATACGTTATACGTTATACGTTATACGTTATACGTTATACGTTATAAGTTATACGTTATACGTTATATGTAATACGTCATACGTTTTACGTTAATCCTTATACGTTCTTCGTTACACGTTATACGTTATACGTTATACGTTATACGTTATACGTTATACGTTATTCGTTATACTTTATACGTTAAACGTTATACGTTATACGTTATACGTTATACGTTATTCGTTATACTTTATACGTTAAACGTTATATGTTATACGTTATACGTTATACGTTATAGGTTTTACGTAATACGTTATGCGTTATATGTTATACGTTATTCATTATACGTTATACGTTATAAGTTATACGTAATACGTTATACGTTATACGTTATACGTTATACGTTATACGTTATACGTTATACGTTACGCGTTATACGTTGTACGTTATACGTTATGCTTTATACGTTGTACGTTATACGTTATACGTTATACGTTATACGTTACACGTTATACGTTATACGTTATACGTTATACGTTATACGTTATACGTTACGCGTTATACGTTGTACGTTATACGTTATGCTTTATACGTTGTACGTTATACGTTATACGTTATACGTTATACGTTATACGTTATACGTTGTACGTTATGCGTTATACGTTATATGTAATACGTCATACGTTTTACGTTAATCCTTATACGTTCTTCGTTACACGTTATACGTTATACCTTATACGTTATACGTTATACGTCATACGTTATACGTTATACGTTATACGTTATACGTTATACGTTATACGTTACGCGTTATACGTTGTACGTTATACGTTATGCTTTATACGTTGTACGTTATACGTTATACGTTATACGTTACACGTTATACGTTACACGTTATACGTTATACGTTATACGTTATAAGTTATACGTTATAAGTTATACGTTATACGTTATACGTTATACGTTATACGTTATACGTTATACGTTACACGTTATACGTTATACGTTATACGTTATACGTTATACGTTATACGTTATACGTTATACGTTATACGTTATACTTTATACGTTATACGTTATACGTTATAAGTTATACGTTATAAGTTATACGTTATACGTTATACGTTATACGTTATACGTTATACGTTGTACGTTATGCGTTATACGTTATATGTAATACGTCATACGTTTTACGTTAATCCTTATACGTTCTTCGTTACACGTTATACGTTATACGCTATACGTTATACGTTATACGTTAAACGTTGTACGTTATACGTTATACGTTATACGTTATACGTTATACGTTATACGTTATACTTTATACGTTACACGTTATTCGTTATACGTTCTTCGTTACGCGTTATACGTTATACGTTATACATTATACATTATAGGTTATACCTTATACATTATACGTCATACGTTATACGTTATACGTAATACGGAATACGTTATGCGTTATACGCTATACGTTATGCGTTATAGGATATACGTTATGTGTTATAGGATATACGTTATACGTCATACGTTGTACGTTATTCGTTATACGTTATGCGTTATACGTCATGCGTTATACGTTATACGTTATACGTTGTACGTTATACGTTATACGCTATACGTTATACGTTATACGTTATACGTTATACGTTATATGCTATACGTTATACGTTATACGTTATACGTTATACGTTATACGTTATACGTTATACGTTATACGTCATAAGTTATACGATACACGTTAGACGTTATACGTAATATGTAATACGTTATACGTTTTACGTTATTCGTTATACGTCCTTCGTTACGCGTTATACGTTATACGTTATACGTTATACGTTATACGTTATACCTTATACGATATACGTTATACGTTATCCGTTATACGTTATAGGTTATACGTTATACGTTATGCGTTATACGTTATACGTTATACGTTATACGTTATACGTTACACGTTATACGTTACACGTTATACGTTATACGTTATACGTTATAAGTTATACGTTATAAGTTATACGTTATACGTTATACGTTATACGTTATACGTTATACGTTATACGTTACACGTTATACGTTATACGTTATACGTTATACGTTATACGTTATACGTTATACGTTATACGTTATACGTTATACTTTATACGTTATACGTTATACTTTATACGTTAAACGTTGTACGTTATACGTTATACGTTATACGTTATACGTTATACGTTATACGTTATACTTTATACGTTACACGTTATTCGTTATACGTTCTTCGTTACGCGTTATACGTTATACGTTATACATTATACATTATAGGTTATACCTTATACATTATACGTCATACGTTATACGTTATACGTAATACGGAATACGTTATGCGTTATACGCTATACGTTATGCGTTATAGGATATACGTTATGTGTTATAGGATATACGTTATACGTCATACGTTGTACGTTATTCGTTATACGTTATGCGTTATACGTCATGCGTTATACGTTATACGTTATACGTTGTACGTTATACGTTATACGCTATACGTTATACGTTATACGTTATACGTTATACGTTATATGCTATACGTTATACGTTATACGTTATACGTTATACGTTATACGTTATACGTTATACGTTATACGTCATAAGTTATACGATACACGTTAGACGTTATACGTAATATGTAATACGTTATACGTTTTACGTTATTCGTTATACGTCCTTCGTTACGCGTTATACGTTATACGTTATACGTTATACGTTATACGTTATACCTTATACGATATACGTTATACGTTATCCGTTATACGTTATAGGTTATACGTTATACGTTATGCGTTATACGTTATACGTTATACGTTATACGTTGTACATTATACGTTATACGTTATACGTTATACGTTATACGTTATACGTTATACGTTATACGTTGTACGTTATACGTTATACGTTATACGTTATACGTTATACGTTATACGTTATACGTTATACGTTATACGTTATACGTTATACGTTATACGTTATACGTTATACGTTTTACGTTATACGTTATACGTTATACGTTATACGTTATACGTTATACGTTATACGTTATACGTTATACGTTATACGTTATACGTTATACGTTATACGTTATACGTTATACGTTACAAGTTATACGTAATACGTTATACGTTATACGTTATACGTTATACGTTATACGTTATACGTTACACGTTATACGTTATACGTTATACGTTATACGTTATACGTTATACGTTATAAGTTATACGTTATAAGTTATACGTTATACGTTATACGTTATACGTTATACGTTATACGTTATACGTTATACGTTATACGTTATACGTTATACGTTATACGTTATACGTTATACGTTATACGTTATACGTTATACGTTATACGTTATACGTTATACGTTATACGTTATACGTTATACGTTATACGTTATACGTTATTCGTTATACTTTATACGTTACACGTTATACGTTATACGTTATGCTTTACACGTTGTACGTTATACGTTATACGTTATACGTTATACGTTATGCTTTACACGTTGTACGTTATACGTTATACGTTATACGTTGTACGTTATACGTTATACGTCGTACGTTATACGTTATACGGTGTACGTTATACGTTATACGTTATACCTTTTAAGTTATTCGTTATACGTTCTTCGTTACGCGTTATACGCTATACGTTATACGTTATACGTTATACGTTATACGTTATACGTTATACGTTATACGTTATACGTTATACGTTATACGTTATACGTTATACGTTATATGTTATACGTAATACGTTATACGTTATACGTTATTCGTTATACGTTATACGCTATACGTTACACGTTATACGTTATACGTTACACGTTATACGTTATACGTTATAAGTTATACGTTATAAGTTATATGTTATACGTTATACGTTATACGTTATACGTTATACGTTATACGTTATACGTTATACGTTATACGTTATACGTTATACGTTATACGTTATACGTTATACGTTATACGTTATACGTTATACGTTATACGTTATACGTTATACGTTATACCTTATACGATATACGTTATACGTTATCCGTTATACGTTATACGTTATAGGTTATACGTTATACGTTATGCGTTATACGTTATACGTTATACGTTATACGTTATACGTTATACGTTATACGTTATACGTTATACGTTATACGTTACACGTTATACGTTATACGTTATACGTTATACGTTATACGTTATAAGTTATACGTCATGCGTTATACGTTATACGTTATGCGCTATACGTTGTACGTTATACGTTATGCTTTACACGTTGTACGTTATACGTTATACGTTATACGTTGTACGTTATACGTTATACGTCGTACGTTATACGTTATACGTTGTACGTTATACGTTATACGTTATACCTTTTAAGTTATTCGTTATACGTTCTTCGTTACGCGTTATAAGTTATACGTTATACGTTATACGTTATACGTTATACGTTATACGATATACGTTATACGTTATACGTTATACGTTATTAGTTATACGTTATACGTTATACGTTACACGTTATACGTTATACGTTATAAGTTATACGTAATACGTTATACGTTATACGTTATACGTTATACGTTATACGTTATACGTTATACGTTATAAGTTATTCGTTATACGTTATACGTTATACGTTATACGTTATACGTTATACGTTATACGTTATACGTTATACGTTATACGTTATACGTTATACGTTATACGTTATACGTTATACGTTATACGTTATACGTTATACGTTATACGTTATACGTTATACGTTATA
Source organism: Ptiloglossa arizonensis (assembly GCF_051014685.1). Lineage (NCBI taxonomy): Eukaryota > Metazoa > Arthropoda > Insecta > Hymenoptera > Colletidae > Ptiloglossa > Ptiloglossa arizonensis. Next base: position 217,335 of record NW_027478783.1, on the reverse strand, counting down.
CGTTATACGTTATACGTTATACGTTATACGTTATACGTTATACGTTATACGTTATACGTTATACGTTATACGTTATACGTTATACGTTATACGTTATACGTTATACGTTATACGTTATACGTTATACGTTATACGTTATACGTTATACGTTATACGTTATACGTTATACGTTATACGTTATACGTTATACGTTATACGTTATACGTTATACGTTATACGTTATACGTTATGCCTTATACGTTATGCGTTATACGTTATACGTTATACGCTATACGTTATACGTTATACGTTATACGTTATACGTTATACGTTATACGTTATACGTTACACGTTATACGTTATACGTTATGCTTTACACGTTGTACGTTATACGTTATACGTTATACGCTGTACGTTATACGTTATACGTGGTACGTTATACGTTATACGTTATAAGTTATTCGTTATACGTTATACGTTATACGTTATACGTTATACGTTATACGTTATACGTTATACGTTATACGTTATACGTTATACGTTATACGTTATACGTTATACGTTATACGTTATACGTTATACGTTATACGTTATACGTTATGCCTTATACGTTATGCGTTATACGTTATACGTTATACGCTATACGTTATACGTTATACGTTATACGTTATACGTTATACGTTATACTTTATACGTTATATGTTATACGTTATACGTTATACGTTATACGTTATACGTTATACGTTATGCGTCATAGGTTATACGATACACGTTAAACGTTATACGTAATATGTAATACGTTATACGTTTTACGTTATTCGTTATACGTCCTTCGTTACGCGTTATACGTTAAACGTTATACGTTATACGTTATACGTTATACGTTATACGTTATACGTTATACGTTATACGTTATACGTTATACGTTATACGTTATACGTTATACGTTATACGTTATACGTTATACGTTATACGTTATACGTTATACGTTATACGTTATACGTTACACGTTATACGTTACACGTTATACGTTATACGTTATACGTTATACGATATACGTTATACGTTATACGTTACACGTTATTCGTTATACGTTCTTCGTTACGCGTTATACGTTATACGATATAAGTTATACGCAATACGTTATACGTTATACGTTATACGTTATACGTCATACGTTATACGTCATACGTTATACGTTATACGTTATACGTTATACGTTATACGTTATACGTTATACGTTATACGTTATACGTTATACGATATACGTTATACGATATACGTTATACGTTATACGTTATACGTTATACGTTATACGTTATACGTTATACGTCATAGGTTATACGATACACGTTATACGTTATACGTTATACGTTATACGTCATAGGATATACGATACACGTTATACGTTATACGTTATACGTCATACGTCATAGGTTATACGATACACGTTATACGTTATACGTAATATGTAATACGTTATATGTTTTATGTTATTCGTTATACGTTATTCGTTACGCGTTATACGTTATACGTTATACGTTATACGTTATACGTTATACCTTATACGATATACGATATACGTTATACGTTATACGTTATACGTTATACGTTATACGTTATACGTTATACGTTATACGTTATACGTTATACGTTATACGTTATACGTTATACGTTATACGTTATACGTTATACGTTATACGTTATACGTTATACGTTATACGTTATACGTTATACGTTATACGTTATACGTTATACGTTATACGTTATAAGTTATACGTAGTACGTTATACGTTATACGTTATACCTTTTAAGTTATTCGTTATACGTTCTTCGTTACGCGTTATACGATATACGTTATACGTTATACGTTATACGTTATACGTTATACGTTATACGTTATACGTTATACGTTATACGTTATACGTTATACGTTATACGTTATACGTTATACGTTATAAGTTATACGTAATACGTTATACGTTATACGTTATACGTTATACGTTATACGTTATACGTTATACGTTATACGTTATACGTTATACGTTATACGTTATACGTTATACGTTATACGTTATACGTTATACGTTATACGTCATACGTTATACGTTATACGTTATTCGTTATACGTCCTTCGTTACGCGTTATACGTTATACGTTATACGTTATACGTTATAAGTTATAAGTTATACGTAACACGTTATACGTTATACGTTATACGTTATACGTTATACGTTATACGTTATACGTTATACGTTATACGTTATACGTTATAAGTTATACGTAATACGTTATACGTTATACGTTATACGTTATACGTTATACGTTATACGTTATACGTTATACGTTATAAGTTATACGTAATACGTTATACGTAACACGTTATACGTTATACGTTATACGTTATACGTTATACGTTATACGTTATACGTTATACGTTATACGTTATACGTTATAAGTTATACGTAATACGTTATACGTTATACGTTATACGTTATACGTTATACGTTATACGTTATACCTTTTAAGTTATTCGTTATACGTTCTTCGTTACGCGTTATACGATATACGTTATACGTTATACGTTATACGTTATACGTTATACGTTATACGTTATACGTTATACGTTATACGTTATACGTTATACGTTATACGTTATACGTTATACGTTATACGTTATACGTTATACGTTATACGTTATACGTTATACGTTATACGTTATACGTTATACGTTATACGTTATAAGTTATACGTAACACGTTATACGTTATACGTTATACGTTATACGTTATACGTTATACGTTATACGTTATACGTTATACGTTATACGTTATACGTTATACGTTATACGTTATACGTTATACGTTATACGTTATACGTTATACGTCATACGTTATACGTTATACGTTATTCGTTATACGTCCTTCGTTACGCGTTATACGTTATACGTTATACGTTATACGTTATACGTTCTACGTTATACGTTATACGTTATACGTTATACGTTATACGTTATACGTTATACGTTATACGTTATACGTTATACGTTATACGTTATACGTTATACGTTATACGTTATACGTTATACGTTATAAGTTATACGTAATACGTTATACGTTATACGTTATACGTTATACGTTATACGTTATACGTTATACGTTATACGTTATACGTTATACGTTATACGTTATACGTTATACGTTATACGTTGTACGTTATACGTCATACGTAACATGTAATACGTCATACGTTTTACGTTAATCGTTATACGTTCTTCGTTACATGTTATACGTTATACGTTATACGTTATACGTCATAGGTTATACGATACACGTTATACGTTCTACGTAACATGTAATACTTTATACGTTTTACGTATATTCGTTATACGTTCTTCGTTACGGGTTATACGTTATACGTTCTTCGTTACGCGTTATACGTTATACGTTATACGTTATACGTTATACGTTATACCTTATACGATTGACGATATACGTTATACGTTATACGTTATACGTTATACGTTATAGGTTATACGTTATACGTTATACGATCTAAGTTATACGTTATACGTTGTACGTTATATGTTATACGTTATACGTTAAACGTTGTACGTTATACGTTATACGTTATACGTTATACGTTATACGTTATACGTTTTACGTTATACGTTATACGTTGTACGTTATACGTTATACGTTCTACGTTATACGTTATACGTTATACGTTATACGTTATACGTTATACGTTATACGTTATACGTTATACGTTATACGTTATACGTTATACGTTATACGTTATACGTTATACGTTATACGTTATAAGTTATACGTAATACGTTATACGTTATACGTTATACGTTATACGTTATACGTTATACGTTATACGTTATACGTTATACGTTATACGTTATACGTTATACGTTATACGTTATACGTTATACGTTATACGTTATACGTTATACGTCATACGTAACATGTAATACGTCATACGTTTTACGTTAATCGTTATACGTTCTTCGTTACGCGTTATACGATATACGTTATACGTTATACGTTAGACGTTATACGTCATACGTTATACGTTATACGTTATTCGTTATACGTCCTTCGTTACGCGTTATACGTTATACGTTATACGTTATACGTTATACGTTCTACGTTATACGTTATACGTTATACGTTATACGTTATACGTTATACGTTATACGTTATACGTTATACGTTATACGTTATACGTTATACGTTATACGTTATACGTTATACGTTATACGTTATACGTTATACGTTATACGTTATAAGTTATACGTAATACGTTATACGTTATACGTTATACGTTATACGTTATACGTTATACGTTATACGTTATACGTTATACGTTATACGTTATACGTTATACGTTATACGTTATACGTTATACGTTATACGTTATACGTTATACGTTATACGTTATACGTTATACCTTATACGATTGACGATATACGTTATACGTTATACGTTATACGTTATAGGTTATACGTTATACGTTATACGATATAAGTTATACGTTATACGTTGTACGTTATATGTTATACGTTATACGTTAAACGTTGTACGTTATACGTTATACGTTATACTTTTTACGTTATACGTTATACGTTATACGTTGTACGTTTTACGTCTTACGTTATACGTTATACGTTATATGTTATACGTTATACGTGATACGTTATACGATATACGTTATACGTTATACGTTATACGTTATACGTTATACGTTATACGTTATACGTTATACGTTATACGTTATACGTTATACGTTATACGTTATACGTTATACGTTATACGTTATACGTTATACGTTATACGTTATACGTTATACGTTATACGTTATACGTTATACGTTATACGTTATACGTTATACGTTATACGTTATACGTTATACGTTACACGTTATACGTTAAACGTTGTACGTTATACGTTATACGTTATACTTTATACGTTATACGTTATACGTTATACGTTGTACGTTTCACGTTATACGTTATACGTTATACGTTATACGTTATACGTTATACGTTATACGTTATACGTTATACGTTATACGTTATACGTTATACGTTATGCGTTATACGTTATGCGTTATACGTTATACGTTATGCGTTATACGTTGTACGTTATACGTTATACGTCGTACGTTATACGTTATACGTAGTACGTTATACGTTATACGTTATACCTTTTAAGTTATTCGTTATACGTTCTTCGTTACGCGTTATACGATATACGTTATACGTTATACGTTATACGTTATACGTTATACGTTATACGTTATACGTTATACGTTATACGTTATACGTTATACGTTATACGTTATACGTTATACGTTATACGTTATGCGTTATACGTTATACGTTATACGTCATACGTTATACGTTATACGTTATTCGTTATACGTCCTTCGTTACGCGTTATACGTTATACGTTATACGTTATACGATATACGTTCTACGTTATACGTTATACGTTATACGTTATACGTTATACGTTATACGTTATACGTTATACGATATACGTTATACGTTATACGTTATACGTTATACGTTATACGTTATACGTTATAAGTTATACGTAATACGTTATACGTTATACGTTATACGTTATACGTTATACGTTATACGTTATACGTTATACGTTATACGTTATACGTTATACGTTATACGTTATACGTTATACGTTATACGTTATACGTTATACGTTGTACGTTATACGTCATACGTAACATGTAATACGTCATACGTTTTACGTTAATCGTTATACGTTCTTCGTTACACGTTATACGTTATACGTTATACGTTATACGTCATAGGTTATACGATACACGTTATACGTTCTACGTAACATGAAATACTTTATACGTTTTACGTATATTCGTTATACGTTCTTCGTTACGGGTTATACGTTATACGTTCTTCGTTACGCGTTATACGTTATACGTTATACGTTATACGTTATACGTTATACGTTATACGTTATACCTTATACGATTGACGATATACGTTATACGTTATACGTTATACGTTATACGTTATAGGTTATACGTTATACGTTATACGATCTAAGTTATACGTTATACGTTGTACGTTATATGTTATACGTTATACGTTAAACGTTGTACGTTATACGTTATACGTTATACTTTTTACGTTATACGTTATACGTTATACGTTGTACGTTTTACTTCATACGTTATACGTTATACGTTATATGTTATACGTTATACGTGATACGTTATACGATATACGTTATACGTTATACGTTATACGTTATACGTTATACGTTATACGTTATACGTTATACGTTATACGTTTTACGTTATACGTTATACGTTATACGTTATACGTTATACGTTATACGTTATACGTTATACGTTATACGTTATACGTTATACGTTATACGTTATACGTTATACGTTATACGTTATACGTTATACGTTACACGTTATACGTTATACGTTATACGTTATACGTTATACGTTATACGTTATACGTTATACGTTATACGTTATACGTTATACGTTATACGTTATACGTTATACGTTATACGTTATACGTTATACGTTATACGTTATACGTTATACGTTACACGTTATACGTTATACGTTATGCTTTACACGTTGTACGTTATACGTTATACGTTATACGCTGTACGTTATACGTTATACGTCGTACGTTATACGTTATACGTTGTATGTTATACGTTATACGTTATACCTTTTAAGTTATTCGTTATACGTTCTTCGTTACGCGTTATACGTTATACGTTATACGTTATACGTTATACGTTATACGTTATACGTTATACGTTATACGTTATACGTTATACGTTATACGTTATACGTTATACTTTATACGTTATATGTTATACGTTATACGTTATACGTTATACGTTATACGTTATACGTTATGCGTCATAGGTTATACGATACACGTTAAACGTTATACGTAATATGTAATACGTTATACGTTTTACGTTATTCGTTATACGTCCTTCGTTACGCGTTATACGTTAAACGTTATACGTTATACGTTATACGTTATACGTTATACGTTATACGTTATACGTTATACGTTATACGTTATACGTTATACGTTATACGTTATACGTTATACGTTATACGTTGTACGTTATACGTCATACGTAACATGTAATACGTCATACGTTTTACGTTAATCGTTATACGTTCTTCGTTACAGGTTATACGTTATACGTTATACGTTATACGTCATAGGTTATACGATACACGTTATACGTTCTACGTAACATGTAATACTTTATACGTTTTACGTATATTCGTTATACGTTCTTCGTTACGGGTTATACGTTATACGTTCTTCGTTACGCGTTATACGTTATACGTTATACGTTATACGTTATACGTTATACCTTATACGATTGACGATATACGTTATACGTTATACGTTATACGTTATACGTTATAGGTTATACGTTATACGTTATACGATCTAAGTTATACGTTATACGTTGTACGTTATATGTTATACGTTATACGTTAAACGTTGTACGTTATACGTTATACGTTATACGTTATACGTTATACGTTATACGTTATACGTTATACGTTATACGTTGTACGTTATACGTTATACGTTCTACGTTATACGTTATACGTTATACGTTATACGTTATACGTTATACGTTATACGTTATACGTTATACGTTATACGTTATACGTTATACGTTATACGTTATACGTTATACGTTATACGTTATAAGTTATACGTAATACGTTATACGTTATACGTTATACGTTATACGTTATACGTTATACGTTATACGTTATACGTTATACGTTATACGTTATACGTTATACGTTATACGTTATACGTTATACGTTATACGTTATACGTTGTACGTTATACGTCATACGTAACATGTAATACGTCATACGTTTTACGTTAATCGTTATACGTTCTTCGTTACGCGTTATACGATATACGTTATACGTTATACGTTATACGTTATACGTCATACGTTATACGTTATACGTTATTCGTTATACGTCCTTCGTTACGCGTTATACGTTATACGTTATACGTTATACGTTATACGTTCTACGTTATACGTTATACGTTATACGTTATACGTTATACGTTATACGTTATACGTTATACGTTATACGTTATACGTTATACGTTATACGTTATACGTTATACGTTATACGTTATACGTTATACGTTATAAGTTATACGTAATACGTTATACGTTATACGTTATACGTTATACGTTATACGTTATACGTTATACGTTATACGTTATACGTTATACGTTATACGTTATACGTTATACGTTATACGTTATACGTTATACGTTATACGTTATACGTTATACGTTATACGTTATACCTTATACGATTGACGATATACGTTATACGTTATACGTTATACGTTATAGGTTATACGTTATACGTTATACGATCTAAGTTATACGTTATACGTTGTACGTTATATGTTATACGTTATACGTTAAACGTTGTACGTTATACGTTATACGTTATACTTTTTACGTTATACGTTATACGTTATACGTTGTACGTTTTACGTCATACGTTATACGTTATACGTTATATGTTATACGTTATACGTGATACGTTATACGATATACGTTATACGTTATACGTTATACGTTATACGTTATACGTTATACGTGATACGTTATACGTTATACGTTATACGTTATACGTTATACGTTATACGTTATACGTTATACGTTATACGTTATACGTTATACGTTATACGTTATACGTTATACGTTATACGTTATACGTTATACGTTATACGTTATACGTTATACGTTATACGTTATACGTTATACGTTATACGTTATACGTTATACGTTACACGTTATACGTTAAACGTTGTACGTTATACGTTATACGTTATACTTTATACGTTATACGTTATACGTTATACGTTGTACGTTTCACGTTATACGTTATACGTTATACGTTATACGTTATACGTTATACGTTATACGTTATACGTTATACGTTATACGTTATACGTTATACGTTATACGTTATACGTTATACGTTATACGTTATACGTTATACGTTATACGTTATACGTTATGCGTTATACGTTATACGTTATACGTCATACGTTATACGTTATACGTTATTCGTTATACGTCCTTCGTTACGCGTTATACGTTATACGTTATACGTTATACGATATACGTTCTACGTTATACGTTATACGTTATACGTTATACGTTATACGTTATACGTTATACGTTATACGATATACGTTATACGTTATACGTTATACGTTATACGTTATACGTTATACGTTATAAGTTATACGTAATACGTTATACGTTATACGTTATACGTTATACGTTATACGTTATACGTTATACGTTATACGTTATACGTTATACGTTATACGTTATACGTTATACGTTATACGTTATACGTTATACGTTATACGTTGTACGTTATACGTCATACGTAACATGTAATACGTCATACGTTTTACGTTAATCGTTATACGTTCTTCGTTACACGTTATACGTTATACGTTATACGTTATACGTCATAGGTTATACGATACACGTTATACGTTCTACGTAACATGAAATACTTTATACGTTTTACGTATATTCGTTATACGTTCTTCGTTACGGGTTATACGTTATACGTTCTTCGTTACGCGTTATACGTTATACGTTATACGTTATACGTTATACGTTATACGTTATACCTTATACGATTGACGATATACGTTATACGTTATACGTTATACGTTATACGTTATAGGTTATACGTTATACGTTATACGATCTAAGTTATACGTTATACGTTGTACGTTATATGTTATACGTTATACGTTAAACGTTGTACGTTATACGTTATACGTTATACTTTTTACGTTATACGTTATACGTTATACGTTGTACGTTTTACTTCATACGTTATACGTTATACGTTATATGTTATACGTTATACGTGATACGTTATACGATATACGTTATACGTTATACGTTATACGTTATACGTTATACGTTATACGTTATACGTTATACGTTTTACGTTATACGTTATACGTTATACGTTATACGTTATACGTTATACGTTATACGTTATACGTTATACGTTATACGTTATACGTTATACGTTATACGTTATACGTTATACGTTATACGTTATACGTTACACGTTATACGTTATACGTTATACGTTATACGTTATACGTTATACGTTATACGTTATACGTTATACGTTATACGTTATACGTTATACGTTATACGTTATACGTTATACGTTATACGTTATACGTTATACGTTATACGTTACACGTTATACATTATACGTTATGCTTTACACGTTGTACGTTATACGTTATACGTTATACGCTGTACGTTATACGTTATACGTCGTACGTTATACGTTATACGTTGTATGTTATACGTTATACGTTATACCTTTTAAGTTATTCGTTATACGTTCTTCGTTACGCGTTATACGTTATACGTTATACGTTATACGTTATACGTTATACGTTATACGTTATACGTTATACGTTATACGTTATACGTTATACGTTATACGTTATACGTTATACTTTATACGTTATATGTTATACGTTATACGTTATACGTTATACGTTATACGTTATACGTTATGCGTCATAGGTTATACGATACACGTTAAACGTTATACGTAATATGTAATACGTTATACGTTTTACGTTATTCGTTATACGTCCTTCGTTACGCGTTATACGTTAAACGTTATACGTTATACGTTATACGTTATACGTTATACGTTATACGTTATACGTTATACGTTATACGTTATACGTTATACGTTATACGTTATACGTTATACGTTATACGTTGTACGTTATACGTCATACGTAACATGTAATACGTCATACGTTTTACGTTAATCGTTATACGTTCTTCGTTACAGGTTATACGTTATACGTTATACGTTATACGTCATAGGTTATACGATACACGTTATACGTTCTACGTAACATGTGATACTTTATACGTTTTACGTATATTCGTTATACGTTCTTCGTTACGGGTTATACGTTATACGTTCTTCGTTACGCGTTATACGTTATACGCTATACGTTATACGTTATACGTTATACCTTATACGATTGACGATATACGTTATACGTTATACGTTATACGTTATACGTTATAGGTTATACGTTATACGTTATACGATCTAAGTTATACGTTATACGTTGTACGTTATATGTTATACGTTATACGTTAAACGTTGTACGTTATACGTTATACGTTATACGTTATACGTTATACGTTATACGTTATACGTTATACGTTATACGTTGTACGTTATACGTTATACGTTCTACGTTATACGTTATACGTTATACGTTATACGTTATACGTTATACGTTATACGTTATACGTTATACGTTATACGTTATACGTTATACGTTATACGTTATACGTTATACGTTATACGTTATAAGTTATACGTAATACGTTATACGTTATACGTTATACGTTATACGTTATACGTTATACGTTCTACGTTATACGTTATACGTTATACGTTATACGTTATACGTTATACGTTATACGTTATACGTTATACGTTATACGTTATACGTTGTACGTTATACGTCATACGTAACATGTAATACGTCATACGTTTTACGTTAATCGTTATACGTTCTTCGTTACGCGTTATACGATATACGTTATACGTTATACGTTATACGTTATACGTCATACGTTATACGTTATACGTTATTCGTTATACGTCCTTCGTTACGCGTTATACGTTATACGTTATACGTTATACGTTATACGTTCTACGTTATACGTTATACGTTATACGTTATACGTTATACGTTATACGTTATACGTTATACGTTATACGTTATACGTTATACGTTATACGTTATACGTTATACGTTATACGTTATAAGTTATACGTAATACGTTATACGTTATACGTTATACGTTATACGTTATACGTTATACGTTATACGTTATACGTTATACGTTATACGTTATACGTTATACGTTATACGTTATACGTTATACGTTATACGTTATACGTTATACGTTATACGTTATACGTTATACGTTATACCTTATACGATTGACGATATACGTTATACGTTATACGTTATACGTTATAGGTTATACGTTATACGTTATACGATCTAAGTTATACGTTATACGTTGTACGTTATATGTTATACGTTATACGTTAAACGTTGTACGTTATACGTTATACGTTATACTTTTTACGTTATACGTTATACGTTATACGTTGTACGTTTTACGTCATACGTTATACGTTATACGTTATATGTTATACGTTATACGTGATACGTTATACGATATACGTTATACGTTATACGTTATACGTTATACGTTATACGTTATACGTGATACGTTATACGTTATACGTTATACGTTATACGTTATACGTTATACGTTATACGTTATACGTTATACGTTATACGTTATACGTTATACGTTATACGTTATACGTTATACGTTATACGTTATACGTTATACGTTATACGTTATACGTTATACGTTATACGTTATACGTTATACGTTATACGTTACACGTTATACGTTAAACGTTGTACGTTATACGTTATACGTTATACTTTATACGTTATACGTTATACGTTATACGTTGTACGTTTCACGTTATACGTTATACGTTATACGTTATACGTTATACGTTATACGTTATACGTTATACGTTATACGTTATACGTTACACGTTATACGTTATGCGTTATACGTTATGCGTTATACGTTATACGTTATGCGTTATACGTTGTACGTTATACGTTATACGTCGTACGTTATACGTTATACGTAGTACGTTATACGTTATACGTTATACCTTTTAAGTTATTCGTTATACGTTCTTCGTTACGCGTTATACGATATACGTTATACGTTATACGTTATACGTTATACGTTATACGTTATACGTTATACGTTATACGTTATACGTTATACGTTATACGTTATACGTTATACGTTATACGTTATACGTTATACGTTATACGTTATACGTCATACGTTATACGTTATACGTTATTCGTTATACGTGCTTCGTTACGCGTTATACGTTATACGTTATACGTTATACGATATACGTTCTACGTTATACGTTATACGTTATACGTTATACGTTATACGTTATACGTTATACGTTATACGATATACGTTATACGTTATACGTTATACGTTATACGTTATACGTTATACGTTATACGTTATAAGTTATACGTAATACGTTATACGTTATACGTTATACGTTATACGTTATACGTTATACGTTATACGTTATACGTTATACGTTATACGTTATACGTTATACGTTATACGTTATACGTTATACGTTATACGTTATACGTTGTACGTTATACGTTGTACGTTATACGTCATACGTCATACGTTTTACGTTAATCGTTATACGTTCTTCGTTACACGTTATACGTTATACGTTATACGTTATACGTCATAGGTTATACGATACACGTTATACGTTCTACGTAACATGAAATACTTTATACGTTTTACGTATATTCGTTATACGTTCTTCGTTACGGGTTATACGTTATACGTTCTTCGTTACGCGTTATACGTTATACGTTATACGTTATACGTTATACGTTATACCTTATACGATTGACGATATACGTTATACGTTATACGTTATACGTTATACGTTATAGGTTATACGTTATACGTTATACGATCTAAGTTATACGTTATACGTTGTACGTTATATGTTATACGTTATACGTTAAACGTTGTACGTTATACGTTATACGTTATACTTTTTACGTTATACGTTATACGTTATACGTTGTACGTTTTACTTCATACGTTATACGTTATACGTTATATGTTATACGTTATACGTGATACGTTATACGATATACGTTATACGTTATACGTTATACGTTATACGTTATACGTTATACGTTATACGTTATACGTTTTACGTTATACGTTATACGTTATACGTTATACGTTATACGTTATACGTTATACGTTATACGTTATACGTTATACGTTATACGTTATACGTTATACGTTATACGTTATACGTTATACGTTATACGTTATACGTTATACGTTATACGTTATACGTTATACGTTATACGTTATACGTTATACGTTATACGTTATACGTTATACGTTATACGTTATACGTTATACGTTATACGTTATACGTTATACGTTATACGTTATACGTTATACGTTATACGTTATACGTTATACGTTATACGTTACACGTTATACGTTATACGTTATGCTTTACACGTTGTACGTTATACGTTATACGTTATACGCTGTACGTTATACGTTATACGTCGTACGTTATACGTTATACGTTATACGTTATACGTTATACGTTATACGTTATACGTTATACGTTATACGTTATACGTTATACGTTATACGTTATACGTTATACGTTATACGTTATACGTTATACGTTATACGTTATACGTTATACGTTATACGTTATACGTTATACGTTATACGTTATACGTTATTAGTTATACGTTCTTCGTTACGCGTTATACGTTATACGTTATACGTTATACGTTATACGTTATACGTTATACCTTATACGATATACGTTATACGTTATCCGTTACACGTTATACGTTATACGTTATACGTTATACGTTATACGTTATACGTTATACGTTATACGTCATAGGTTATACGATACACGTTATACGTTATACGTAGTATGTAATACGTTATACCTTTTACGTTATTCGTTATACGTTCTTCGTTACGCGTTATACGTTATACGTTATACGTTATACGTTATTCGTTATACCTTATACGATATACGTTATACGTTATACGTCATAGGTTATACAATACACGTTATACGTCATACGTTATACGTCATACGTCATAGGTTATACGATACACGTTATACGTTATACGTAATATGTAACACGTTATACGTTTTACGTTATTCGTTATACGTTCTTCGTTACGCGTTATACGTTATACGTTATACGTTATACGTTATACGTTATACCTTATACGATATACGTTATACGTTATCCGTTATACGTTATACGTTATACGTTATACGTTATGCGTTATATATTATACGTTATACGTTATACGTTGTACGTTATATGTTATACGTTATACGTTATACGTTATACGTTATACGTTATACGTTATACGTTATACGTTATGCGTTATACGTTATACGTTGTACTTTATACGTCATACGTAACATGTAATACGTCATACGTTATACGTTATACGTTATACCTTATACGATATACGTTATACGTTATCCGTTATACGTTATAGGTTATACGTTATACGTTATGCGTTATACGTTATACGTTATACGTTATACGTTGTACGTTATACGTTATACGTTATACGTTATACGTTATACGTTATACGTTGTACGTTATACGTTATACGTTATACGTTATACGTTGTACGTTATACGTTATACGTTATACGTTATACGTTATACGTTATACGTATACGTTATACGTTATACGTTATACGTTATACGTTATACGTTATACCTTATACGTTATACGTTATACGTTATACGTTATACGTTATACGTTATACGTTATACGTACTACGTTATACGTTATACGTTATACGTTATACGTTATACGTATACGTTACACGTTATACGTTATACCTTATACGATATACGATATACGTTATACGTTATACGTTATACGTTATACGTTGTACGTTATACGTTATACGTTATACGTTATACGTTATACGTTATACGTTATACGTTATGCGTTATACGTTATACGTTATACGTTATACGTTATATGTAGTATGTAATACGTTATACGTTTTACGTTATTCGTTATACGTTATTCGTTACGCGTTATACGTTATACGTTATACGTTATACGTTATACGTTATACCTTATACGATATACGATTAACGTTATACGTTATACGTTATACGTTATAGATTATACGTTATACGTTATACGTTATACGTTATACGTTATACGTTATACGTTATACGTTATACGTTATACGTTATACGTTATACGTTATACGTTATACGTTATACGTTATACGTTATACGTTATACGTTATACGTTATATGTTATACGTTATACGTTATACGTTATACGTTATACGTTATACGTTATACGTTATACGTTATACGTTATACGTTATACGTTATACGTTATTAGTTATACGTTCTTCGTTACGCGTTATACGTTATACGTTATACGTTATACGTTATACGTTATACGTTATACCTTATACGATATACGTTATACGTTATCCGTTATACGTTATACGTTATACGTTATACGTTATACGTTATACGTTATACGTTATACGTTATACGTTATACGTCATAGGTTATACGATACACGTTATACGTTATACGTAGTATGTAATACGTTATACCTTTTACGTTATTCGTTATACGTTCTTCGTTACGCGTTATACGTTATACGTTATACGTTATACGTTATTCGTTATACCTTATACGTTATACGTTATACGTTATACGTTATACGTTATACGTTATACGTTATACGTTATACGTTATACGTTATACGTTATACGTTATACGTTATACGTTATACGTTATACGTTATAAGTTATACGTTATACGTTATACGTTATACGTTATACGTTATACGTTATACGTTATACGTTATACGTATACGTTATACGTTATACGTTATACGTTATACGTTATACGTTATACGTTATACGTTATACGTTATACGTTATACGTTATACGTTATACGTTATACGTTATACGTTATACGTTATACGTTATACGTTATACGTTATACGTTATACGTTATACGTTATACGTTATACGTTATACGTTATACGTTATACGTTATACGTTATACGTTATACGTTATACGTTATACGTTATACGTTATTAGTTATACGTTCTTCGTTACGCGTTATACGTTATACGTTATACGTTATACGTTATACGTTATACGTTATACCTTATACGATATACGTATACTACGTTATACGTTATACGTTATACGTTATACGTTACGTTATACGTTATACGTTATACGTTATACGTTATACGTTATACGTTATACGTCATAGGTTATACGATACACGTTATACGTTATACGTAGTATGTAATACGTTATACCTTTTACGTTATTCGTTATACGTTCTTCGTTACGCGTTATACGTTATACGTTATACGTTATACGTTATTCGTTATACCTTATACGATATACGTTATACGTTATACGTCATAGGTTATACAATACACGTTATACGTCATACGTTATACGTCATACGTCATAGGTTATACGATACACGTTATACGTTATACGTAATATGTAACACGTTATACGTTTTACGTTATTCGTTATACGTTCTCGTTACGCGTTATACGTTATACGTTATACGTTATACGTTATACGTTATACCTTATACGATATACGTTATACGTTATCCGTTATACGTTATACGTTATACGTTATACGTTATGCGTTATATATTATACGTTATACGTTATACGTTGTACGTTATATGTTATACGTTATACGTTATACGTTATACGTTATACGTTATACGTTATACGTTATACGTTATACGTTATGCGTTATACGTTATACGTTGTACTTTATACGTCATACGTAACATGTAATACGTCATACGTTATACGTTATACGTTATGCCTTATACGATATACGTTATACGTTATCCGTTATACGTTATAGGTTATACGTTATACGTTATGCGTTATACGTTATACGTTATACGTTATACGTTGTACGTTATACGTTATACGTTATACGTTATACGTTATACGTTATACGTTGTACGTTATACGTTATACGTTATACGTTATACGTTGTACGTTATACGTTATACGTTATACGTTATACGTTATACGTTATACGTTATACGTTATACGTTATACGTTATACGTTATACGTTATACGTTATACCTTATACGTTATACGTTATACGTTATACGTTATACGTTATACGTTATACGTTATACGTTATACGTTATACGTTATACGTTATACGTTATACGTTATAAGTTATACGTAATACGTTATACGTTATACGTTATACGTTATACGTTATACGTTATACGTTACACGTTATACGTTATACCTTATACGATATACGATATACGATATACGTTATACGTTATACGTTATACGTTATACGTTGTACGTTATACGTTATACGTTATACGTTATACGTTATACGTTATACGTTATACGTTATGCGTTATACGTTATACGTTATACGTTATACGTTATATGTAGTATGTAATACGTTATACGTTTTACGTTATTCGTTATACGTTATTCGTTACGCGTTATACGTTATACGTTATACGTTATACGTTATACGTTATACCTTATACGATATACGATTAACGTTATACGTTATACGTTATACGTTATAGATTATACGTTATACGTTATACGTTATACGTTATACGTTATACGTTATACGTTATACGTTATACGTTATACGTTTTACGTTATACGTTATACGTTACACGTTATACGTTATACGTTATACGTTGTACGTTCTTCGTTACGCGTTATACGTTATACGTTATACGTTATACGTTATACGTTATACGTTATACCTTATACGATATACGTTATACGTTATCCGTTATACGTTATACGTTATACGTTATACGTTATGCGTTATACGTTATACGTTATACGTTATACGTTATACCTTATACGTTATACGTTATACGTTATACGTTATACGTTATACGTTATACGTTATACGTTATACGTTATACGTTATACGTTATACGTTATACGTTATACGTTATACGTTATAAGTTATACGTAATACGTTATACGTTATACGTTTTACGTTATACGTTATACGTTATACGTTACACGTTATACGTTATACCTTATACGATATACGATATACGTTATACGTTATACGTTATACGTTATACGTTATACGTTATACGTTATACGTTATACGTTATACGTTATACGATCTAAGTTATACGTTATACGTTGTACGTTATATGTTATACGTTATACGTTAAACGTTGTACGTTATACGTTATACGTTATACTTTTTACGTTATACGTTATACGTTATGCGTTGTACGTTTTACGTCATACGTTATACGTTATACGTTATATGTTATACGTTATACGTTATACGTTATACGATATACGTTATACGTTATACGTTATACATTATACGTTATACGTTATACGTTATACGTTATACGTTATCGTTATACGTTATACGTTATACGTTATACGTTATACGTTATACGTTATACGTTATACGTTATACGTTATACGTTATACGTTATACGTTATACGTTATACGTTATACGTTATACGTTATACGTTATACGTTATACGTTATAAGTTATACGTAATACGTTATACGTTATACGTTTTACGTTATACGTTATACGTTATACGTTACACGTTATACGTTATACCTTATACGATATACGATATACGTTATACGTTATACGTTATACGTTATCGTTATACGTTATACGTTATACGTTATACGTTATACGTTATACGATCTAAGTTTATACGTTATACGTTGTACGTTATATGTTATACGTTATACGTTAAACGTTGTACGTTATACGTTATACGTTATACTTTTTACGTTATACGTTATACGTTATGCGTTGTACGTTTTACGTCATACGTTATACGTTATACGTTATATGTTATACGTTATACGTTATACGTTATACGATATACGTTATACGTTATACGTTATACATTATACGTTATACGTTATACGTTATACGTTATACGTTATACGTTATACGTTATACGTTATACGTTATACGTTATACGTTATACGTTATACGTTATACGTTATACGTTATACGTTATACGTTATACGTTATACGTTATACGTTATACGTTATACGTTATACGTTATACGTTATACGTTATACGTTATACGTTATACGCTATACGTTATACGTTATACGTTATACGTTATACGTTA
The DNA here is from genome assembly GCF_051014685.1 of Ptiloglossa arizonensis. Lineage (NCBI taxonomy): Eukaryota > Metazoa > Arthropoda > Insecta > Hymenoptera > Colletidae > Ptiloglossa > Ptiloglossa arizonensis. The sequence goes on along the minus strand of NW_027478783.1, from coordinate 197,281 downwards.
TACGTTATACGTTATACGTTATACGTTATAGTAGTTATACGTTCTTCGTTACGCGTTATACGTTATACGTTATACGTTATACGTTACACGTTATACGTTATACCTTATACGATATACGTTATACGTTATCCGTTATACGTTATACGTTATACGTTATACGTTATACGTTATACGTTATACGTTATACGTTATACGTTATACGTCATAGGTTATACGAGACACGTTATACGTTATACGTAGTATGTAATACGTTATACCTTTTACGTTATTCGTTATACGTTCTTCGTTACGCGTTATACGTTATACGTTATACGTTATACGTTATTCGTTATACCTTATACGATATACGTTATACGTTATACGTCATAGGTTATACAATACACGTTATACGTTATACGTTATACGTCATACGTCATAGGTTATACGATACACGTTATACGTTATACGTAGTATGTAATACGTTATACCTTTTACGTTATTCGTTATACGTTCTTCGTTACGCGTTATACGTTATACGTTATACGTTATACGTTATACGTTATACGTTATACGTTATACGTTATACGTTATACGTTATACGTTATACGTTATACGTTATACGTTATACGTTATACGTTATACGTTATACGTTATACGTTATACGTTATACGTTATACGTTATACGTTATACGTTATACGTTATCCGTTATTCGTTATACGTTATAGGTTATACATTATGCGTTATATATTATACGTTATACGTTATACGTTGTACGTTATATGTTATACGTTATACGTTATACGTTATACGTTATACGTTATACGTTATGCGTTATGCGTTATACGTTATACGTTGTACGTTATACGTCAGACGTAACATGTAATACGTCATACGTTATACGTTATACGTTATACCTTATACGATATACGTTATACGTTATCCGTTATACGTTATAGGTTATACGTTATACGTTATGCGTTATACGTTATACGTTGTACGTTATACGTTATACGTTATACGTTATACGTTATACGTTATACGTTGTACGTTATACGTTATACGTTATACGTTATACGTTATACGTTGTACGTTATACGTTATACGTTATACGTTATACGTTATACGTTATACGTTATACGTTATGCGTTATACGTTATACGTTATACGTTATACGTTATATGTAGTATATAATACGTTATACGTTTTACGTTATTCGTTATACGTTATTCGTTACGCGTTATACGTTATACGTTATACGTTATACGTTATACGTTATACCTTATACGATATACGATACACGTTATACGTTATACGTTATACGTTATACGTTATACGTTATACGTTATACGTTATAGATTATACGTTATACGTTATACGTTATACGTTATACGTTATACGTTATACGTTATACGTTATACGTTATACGTTTTACGTTATACGTTATACGTTACACGTTATACGTTATACGTTGTACGTTGTACGTTCTTCGTTACGCGTTATACGTTATACGTTATACGTTATACGTTATACGTTATACCTTATACGATATACGTTATACGTTATCCGTTATACGTTATACGTTATACGTTATACGTTATGCGTTATACGTTATACGTTATACGTTGTACGTTATACGTTATACGTTATACGTCATACGTCATAGGTTATACGATGCACGTTATACGTTATACGTAGTATGTAATACGTCATACCTTTTACGTTATTCGTTATACGTTCTTCGTTACGCGTTATACGTTATACGTTATACGTTACACGTCATAGGTTATACGATACACGTTATACGTTATGCGTTATACGTTATACGTTATACGTTATACGTTATACGTTATACGTTATACGTTATACGTTATACGTTATACGTTATACGTTATACGTTATACGTTATACGTTATACGTTATACGTTATACGTTATACGTTATACGTTATACGTTATACGTAATACGTTATGCGTTATACGTTATACGTTATACGTTATACGTTATACGTTATACGTTATACGTTATACGTTATACGTTATACGTTATACGTTATACGTTATAGATTATACGTTATACGTTATACGTTATACGTTATACGTTATACGTTATACGTTATACGTTATACGTTATACGTTATACGTTTTACGTTATACGTTATACGTTACACGTTATACGTTATACGTTATACCTTGTACGTTCTTCGTTACGCGTTATACGTTATACGTTATACGTTATACGTTATACGTTATACGTTATACCTTATACGATATACGTTATACGTAATACGTTATGCGTTATACGTTATACGTTATACGTTATACGTTATACGTTATACGTTATACGTTATACGATATACGTTATACGTTATACGTTATACATTATACGTTATACGTTATACGTTATACGTTATACGTTATACGTTATACGTTATACGTTATACGTTATACGTTATACGTTATACGTTATACGTTATACGTTATACGTTATGCGTTATACGTTATACGTTATACATTATACGTTATATGTAGTATGTAATACGTTATACGTTTTACGTTATTCGTTATACGTTATTCGTTACGCGTTATACGTTATACGTTATACGTTATACGTTATACGTTATACCTTATACGATATACGATTAACGTTATACGTTATACGTTATACGTTATACGTTATAGATCATACGTTATACGTTATACGTTATACGTTATACGTTATACGTTATACGTTATACGTTATACGTTATACGCTATACGTTATACGTTTTACGTTATACGTTATACGTTACACGTTATACGTTATACGTTATACGTTGTACGTTCTTCGTTACGCGTTATACGTTATACGTTATACGTTATACGTTATACGTTATACGTTATACCTTATACGATATACGTTATACGTTATACGTTATACGTTATACGTTATACGTTGTACGTTATACGTTATACGTTATACGTCATACGTTATACGTTATACGTTATACGTTATACGTTATACGTTATACGTCATAGGTTATACGTTATACGTTATACGTTATACGTCATAGGTTATACGATACACGTTATACGTTATACGTAGTATGTAATACGTCATACCTTTTACGTTATTCGTTATACGTTCTTCGTTACGCGTTATACGTTATACGTTATACGTTATACGTTATACGTTATACGTTATACGTTATGCGTTATACGTTATACGTTATACGTCATAGGTTATACGTTATACGTTATACGTTATACGTCATAGGTTATACGATACACGTTATACGTTATACGTAGTATGTAATACGTCATACCTTTTACGTTATTCGTTATACGTTCTTCGTTACGCGTTATACGTTATACGTTATACGTTATACGTTATACGTTATACGTTATACCTTATACGATATACGTTATACGTTATACGTTATACGTTATACGTTATACGTTATACGTTATACGTAATACGTTATGCGTTATACGTTATACGTTATACGTTATACGTTATACGTTATACGTTATACGTTATACGTTATACGTTATACGTTATACGTTATACGTTATACGTTATACGTTATACGTTATACGTTATACGTCATAGGTTATACGTTATACGTTATACGTTATACGTCATAGGTTATACGATACACGTTATACGTTATACGTAGTATGTAATACGTCATACCTTTTACGTTATTCGTTATACGTTCTTCGTTACGCGTTATACGTTATACGTTATACGTTATACGTTATACGTTATACCTTATACGATATACGTTATACGTTATCCGTTATACGTTATACGTTATACGAAATACGTTATGCGTTATACGTTATTCGTTATACGTTATACGTTATACGTTGTACGTTGTACGTTATACGTTATACGTTATACGTTATACGGTATACGTTATACGTTGTACGTTATACGTTATACGTAATATGTAATACGTCGTACGTTTTACGTTAATCGTTATACGTTCTTCGTTACACGTTATACGTTATACGTTATACGTTATACGTTATACGTTATAGGTTATACGTTGTACGTTCTTCGTTACGCGTTATACGTTATACGTTTTACGTTATACGTTATACGTTATACCTTATACGATATACGTTATACGTTATCCGTTATACGTTATACGTTATACGTTATACGTTATACGTTATACGTTATGCGTTATACGTTATACGTTATACGTTGTACGTTATACGTTATACGTTATACGTCATACGTCATAGGTTATACGATGCACGTTATACGTTATACGTAGTATGTAATACGTCATACCTTTTACGTTATTCGTTATACGTTCTTCGTTACGCGTTATACGTTATACGTTATACGTTATACGTCATAGGTTATACGATACACGTTATACGTTATACGTTATACGTTATACGTTATACGTTATACGTTATACGTTATACGTTATACGTTATACGATATACGTTATACGTTATACGTTATACGTTATACGTTATACGTTATACGTTATACGTTATACGTTATACGTTATACGTTATACGTTATACGTTATACGTTATACGTTTTACGTTATACGTTATACGTTATACGTTATACGTTATACGTTATAAGTTATACGTAATACGTTATACGTTATACGTTATACGTTATACGTTATACGTTATACGTTACACGTTATACGTTATACCTTATACGATATACGATATACGTTATACGTTATACGTTATACGTTATACGTTGTACGTTATACGTTATACGTTATACGTTATACGTTATACGTTATACGTTATACGTTATGCGTTATACGTTATACGTTATACATTATACGTTATATGTAGTATGTAATACGTTATACGTTTTACGTTATTCGTTATACGTTATTCGTTACGCGTTATACGTTATACGTTATAAGTTATACGTTATACGTTATACCTTATACGATATACGATTAACGTTATACGTTATACGTTATACGTTATAGATTATACGTTATACGTTATACGTTATACGTTATACGTTATACGTTATCCGTTATACGTTATACGTTATACGTTATACGTCATAGGTTATACGATACACGTTATACGTTATACGTTATACGTCATAGGTTATACGATACACGTTATACGTTATACGTTATACGTTATACGTTATGCGTTATAAGTTATACGTTTTACGTTATACGTTATACGTTATACGTTATACGTTATACGTTATACGTTATACGTTATACGTTATACGTTGTACGTTTTACGTTATACGTTATACGTTATACGTTATACGTTATACGTTATACGTTATACGTTTTACGTTATACGTTATACGTTATACGTTATACGTTATACGTTATACGTTATACGTTATACGTTATACGTTATACGTTATACGTTATACGTTATACGTTATACGTTATACGTTATACGTTATACGTTATACGTTATACGTTATACGTTATACGTTATACGTTATACGTTATACGTTATACGTTATACGTCAAAGGTTATACGATACACGTTATACGTTATACGTTATACGTCATACGTCATAGGTTATACGATACACGTTATACGTTATACGTTATACGTTATACGTTATCCGTTATACGTTATACGTTATACGTTATACGTCATAGGTTATACGATACACGTTATACGTTATACGTTATACGTCATAGGTTATACGATACACGTTATACGTTATACGTTATACGTTATACGTTATGCGTTATAAGTTATACGTTTTACGTTATACGTTATACGTTATACGTTATACGTTATACGTTATACGTTATACGTTATACGTTATACGTTGTACGTTTTACGTTATACGTTATACGTTATACGTTATACGTTATACGTTATACGTTATACGTTATACGTTTTACGTTATACGTTATACGTTATACGTTATACGTTATACGTTATACGTTATACGTTATACGTTATACGTTATACGTTATACGTTATACGTTATACGTTATACGTTATACGTTATACGTTAAACGTTATACGTTATACGTTATACGTTATACGTTATACGTTATACGTTATACGTTATACGTTATACGTTATACGTTATACGTTATACGTTGTACGTTATACGTTATACGTAATATGTAATACGTCGTACGTTTTACGTTAATCGTTATACGTTCTTCGTTACACGTTATACGTTATACGTTATACGTTATACGTCATAGGTTATACGATACACGTTATTCGTTCTACGTAATATGTAATGCTTTATACGTTTTACGTATATTCGTTATACGTTCTGCGTTACACGTTATACGTATATTCGTTATACGTTCTTTGTTACGCGTTATACGTTATACGTTATACGTTATACGTTATACGTTATACGTTATACGTTATACGTTATACGTTATACGTTGTACGTTATACGTTATACTTTATACGTTATACGTTATACGTTATACGTTATACGTTATACGTTATACGTTATACGTTATACGTTATACGTTATACGTTATACGTTATACGTTATACGTTATACGTTGTGCGTTATACGTTATACGTTATACGTTGTGCGTTATACGTTATACGTTATACGTTATACGTTATACGTTATACGTTATACGTTACACGTTATACGTTATACGTCATAGGTTATACGATACACGTTACACGTTATACGTTATACGTCAAAGGTTATACGATACACGTTATACGTTATACGTTATACGTCATACGTCATAGGTTATACGATACACGTTATACGTTATACGTTATACGTTATACGTTATACGTTATACGTTACACGTTATACGTTATACGTTATAGGTTATACGTTATACGTTATACGTTATAAGTTATACGTTATACGTTATAAGTTATACGTTATACGTTATACGGTATACGTTATACGTTATACGTTATACGTTATACGTTGTGCGATATACGTTATACGTTATCCGTTATACGTTATACGTTATACGTTATACGTCATAGGTTATACGATACACATTATACGTTATACGTTATACGTCATAGGTTATACGATACACTTTATACGTTATACGATATAAGTTATACGTTATACGTTATACGTTATACGTTATACGTTATACGTTATACGTTATAGGTTATACGTTATACGTTATACGATATACGTTATACGTTATACGTTATAGGTTATACGTTATACGTTATACGTTATACGTTATACGTTATACGTTATACGTTGTACGTTATACGTTGTACGTTATACGTTATACTTTATACGTTATACGTTATACGTTATACGTTATACGTTATACGTTATACGTTATACGTTATACGTTATACGTTATACGTTATACGTTATACGTTATACGTTATACGTTATACGTTATACGTTATACGATATACGTAATATGTAATACGTCATACTTTTTACGTTATTCGTTACACGTTATACGTTACACGTTATACGTTATACGTTATACGTTATACGTTATACGTTACACGTTATACGTTATATGTCATAGGTTATACGATACACGTTATACGTTATACGTTATACGTCATAAGTTATACGATACACGTTATACGTTATACGTTATACGTTATACGTTATAAGTTATACGGTATACGATATACGTTATACGTTATACGTTATACGTTATACGTTATACGTTATACGTTATACGTTATACGTTATAGGTTATACGTTATACGTTATACGTTATACGTTATACGTTATAGGTTATACGTTATACGTTATACGTTACACGTTATACGTTATATGTCATAGGTTATACGATACACGTTATACGTTATACGTTATACGTCATAAGTTATACGATACACGTTATACGTTATACGTTATACGTTATACGTTATACGTTATAAGTTATACGGTATACGATATACGTTATACGTTATACGTTATACGTTGTGCGTTATACGTTATACGTTATACGTTATACGTTATACGTTATACGTTGTACGTTATACGTTGTACGTTATACGTTATACGTTATACGTTATACGTTATACGATATACGTAATATGTAATACGTCATACTTTTTACGTTATTCGTTATACGTTATACGTTATACGTTATACGTTATACGTTATACGTTGTGCGTTATACGTTATACGTTATACGTTATACGTTATACGTTATACTTTACACGTTATACGTTATACGTCATAGGTTATACGATACACTTTATACGTTATACGTTATACGTCAAAGGTTATACGATACACGTTGTACGTTATACGTTATACTTTATACATTATACGTTATACGCTATACGTTATACGTTATACGTTATACGTTATACGTTATACGTTATACGTTATACGTTATACGTTATACGTTATACGTTATAGGTTATACGTTATACGTTATACGTTATACGTTATACGTTGTGCGTTATACGTTATACGTTATACGTTATACGTTATACGTTATACGTCATAGGTTATACGATACACGTTATACGTTATACGTTATACGTCAAAGGTTATACGATACACGTTATACGTTATACGTTATACGTCATACGTCATAGGTTATACGATACACGTTATACGTTATACGTTATACGTTATACGTTATACGTTATACGTTATACGTTACACGTTATACGTTATACGTTATAGGTTATACGTTATACGTTATACGTTATACGTTATACGTTATACGTTATAAGTTATACGTTATACGTTATACGGTATACGTTATGCGTTATACGTTATACGTTATACGTTGTGCGTTATACGTTATACGTTATCCGTTATACGTTATACATTATACGTTATACGTCATAGGTTATACGATACACGTTATACGTTATACGTTATACGTCATAGGTTATACGATACACGTTATACGTTATACGATATAAGTTATACGTTATACGTTATACGTTATACGTTATACGTTATACGTTATACGTTATAGGTTATACGTTATACGTTATACGTTATACGTTATACGTTATACGTTATAGGTTATACGTTATACGTTATACGTTATACGTTATACGTTATACGTTGTACGTTATACGTTGTACGTTATACGTTATACTTTATACGTTATACGTTATACGTTATACGTTATACGTTATACGTTATACGTTATACGTTATACGTTATACGTTATACGTTATACGTTATACGTTATACGTTATACGTTATACGTTATACGTTATACGTTATACGATATACGTAATATGTAATACGTCATACTTTTTACGTTATTCGTTACACGTTATACGTTACACGTTATACGTTATACGTTATACGTTATACGTTATACGTTACACGTTATACGTTATATGTCATAGGTTATACGATACACGTTATACGTTATACGTTATACGTCATAAGTTATACGACACACGTTATACGTTATACGTTATACGTTATACGTTATAAGTTATACGGTATACGATATACGTTATACGTTATACGTTATACGTTGTGCGTTATACGTTATACGTTATACGTTATACGTTATACGTTATACGTTGTACGTTATACGTTGTACGTTATACGTTATACGTTATACGTTATACGTTATACGATATACGTAATATGTAATACGTCATACTTTTTACGTTATTCGTTATACGTTATACGTTATACGTTATACGTTATACGTTATACGTTATACGTTGTACGTTTTACGTTATACGTTGTACGTTTTACGTTATACGTTATACGTTATACGTTATACGTTATACGTTATACGTTATACGTTATACGTTATACGTTATACGTTATACGTTATACGTCATACGTTATACGTTATACGTTATACGTTATACGTTATACGTTATAGGTTATACGTTATAGGTTATACGTTATACGTTATACGTTGTGCGTTATACGTTATACGTTATACGTTATACGTTATACGTTATACGTTATACGTTATACGTTATACGTTATACGTTGTGCGTTATACGTTATACGTTATCCGTTATACGTTATACGTTATACGTTATACGTCATAGGTTATACGATACACGTTATACGTTATACGTTATACGTTATACGTTATACGATATACGTAATATGTAATACGTCATACTTTTTACGTTATTCGTTATACGTTATACGTTATACGTTATACGTTATACGTTATAGGTTATACGTTATACGTTATACGTTATACGTTATACGTTGTGCGTTATACGTCAAAGGTTATACGATACACGTTGTACGTTATACGTTATACTTTATACATTATACGTTATACGCTATACGTTATACGTTATACGTTATACGTTATACGTTATACGTTATACGTTATACGTTATACGTTATACGTTATACGTTATAGGTTATACGTTATACGTTATACGTTATACGTTATACGTTGTGCGTTATACGTTATACGTTATACGTTATACGTTATACGTTATACGTCATAGGTTATACGATACACGTTATACGTTATACGTTATACGTCAAAGGTTATACGATACACGTTATACGTTATACGTTATACGTCATACGTCATAGGTTATACGATACACGTTATACGTTATACGTTATACGTTATACGTTATACGTTATACGTTATACGTTACACGTTATACGTTATACGTTATAGGTTATACGTTATACGTTATACGTTATACGTTATACGTTATACGTTATAAGTTATACGTTATACGTTATACGGTATACGTTATGCGTTATACGTTATACGTTATACGTTGTGCGTTATACGTTATACGTTATCCGTTATACGTTATACATTATACGTTATACGTCATAGGTTATACGATACACGTTATACGTTATACGTTATACGTCATAGGTTATACGATACACGTTATACGTTATACGATATAAGTTATACGTTATACGTTATACGTTATACGTTATACGTTATACGTTATACGTTATAGGTTATACGTTATACGTTATACGTTATACGTTATACGTTATACGTTATAGGTTATACGTTATACGTTATACGTTATACGTTATACGTTATACGTTGTACGTTATACGTTGTACGTTATACGTTATACTTTATACGTTATACGTTATACGTTATACGTTATACGTTATACGTTATACGTTATACGTTATACGTTATACGTTATACGTTATACGTTATACGTTATACGTTATACGTTATACGTTATACGTTATACGTTATACGATATACGTAATATGTAATACGTCATACTTTTTACGTTATTCGTTACACGTTATACGTTACACGTTATACGTTATACGTTATACGTTATACGTTATACGTTACACGTTATACGTTATATGTCATAGGTTATACGATACACGTTATACGTTATACGTTATACGTCATAAGTTATACGACACACGTTATACGTTATACGTTATACGTTATACGTTATAAGTTATACGGTATACGATATACGTTATACGTTATACGTTATACGTTGTGCGTTATACGTTATACGTTATACGTTATACGTTATACGTTATACGTTGTACGTTATACGTTGTACGTTATACGTTATACGTTATACGTTATACGTTATACGATATACGTAATATGTAATACGTCATACTTTTTACGTTATTCGTTATACGTTATACGTTATACGTTATACGTTATACGTTATACGTTATACGTTGTACGTTTTACGTTATACGTTGTACGTTTTACGTTATACGTTATACGTTATACGTTATACGTTATACGTTATACGTTATACGTTATACGTTATACGTTATACGTTATACGTTATACGTCATACGTTATACGTTATACGTTATACGTTATACGTTATACGTTATAGGTTATACGTTATAGGTTATACGTTATACGTTATACGTTGTGCGTTATACGTTATACGTTATACGTTATACGTTATACGTTATACGTTATACGTTATACGTTATACGTTATACGTTGTGCGTTATACGTTATACGTTATCCGTTATACGTTATACGTTATACGTTATACGTCATAGGTTATACGATACACGTTATACGTTATACGTTATACGTTATACGTTATACGATATACGTAATATGTAATACGTCATACTTTTTACGTTATTCGTTATACGTTATACGTTATACGTTATACGTTATACGTTGTGCGTTATACGTTATACGTTATACGTTATACGTTATACGTTATACGTTACACGTTATACGTTATACGTCATAGGTTATACGATACACTTTATACGTTATACGTTATACGTCAAAGGTTATACGATACACGTTGTACGTTATACGTAATACTTTATACGTTATACGTTATACGTTATACGTTATACGTTATACGTTATACGTTATACGTTATACGTTATACGTTATACGTTATACGTTATACGTTATACGTTATACGTTATAGGTTATACGTTATACGTTATACGTTATACGTTATACGTTGTGCGTTATACGTTATACGTTATACGTTATACGTTATACGTTATACGTTATACGTTATACGTTATACGTTATACGTCATACGTTATACGTTATACGTCATAGCTTATCCGATACACGTTAAACGTTATACGTAATATGTAATACGTTATACGTTTTACGTTATTCGTTATACGTTCTTCGTTACGTGTTATACGTTATACGTTATACGTTATACGTTATACTTTATACGTTATACGACATACATTATACGATATACGTTATACGTTATACGTTATACGTTATAAGTTATACGTAATACGTTATACGTTATACGTTATACGTTATACGTTATACGTTATACGTTATACGTTACACGTTATACGTTATACGTTATACGTTATACGTTATACGTTATAAGTAATACGTTATGCGTTATACGTTATACGTTATGCGCTATACGTTGTACGTTATACGTTATGCTTTACACGTTGTACGTTATATTTTATACGTTATACGTTGTACGTTATACGTTATACGTCGTACGTTATACGTTATACGTTGTGCGTTATACGTTATACGTTATACCTTTTAAGTTATTCGTTATACGTTCTTCGTTACGCGTTACACGTTATACGTTATGCGTTATACGTTATACGTTATACGTTATACGATATACGTTATACGTTATACGTTATACGTTATAAGTTATACGTTATACGTTATACGTTATACGTTATACGTTATACGTTATACGTTATACGTTATACGTTATACGTCGTACGTTATACGTTATACGTTGTACGTTATACGTTATACGTTATACCTTTTAAGTTATTCGTTATACGTTCTTCGTTACGCGTTATACGTTATACGTTATACGTTATACGTTATACGTTATAAGTTATACGTTGTACGTTATACGTTATACGTCGTACGTTATACGTTATACGTTGTACGTTATACGTTATACGTTATACCTTTTAAGTTATTCGTTATGCGTTATACGTTATACGTTATACGTTATACGTTATACGTTATACGTTATACGTTATACGTTATACGTTATACGTTATACGTTATACGTTATACGTTATACGTTATACGTTATACCTTTCAAGTTATTCGTTATACGTTATACGCTATACGGTATACGTTATACGTTATAAGTTATACGTTGTACGTTATACGTTATACGTCGTACGTTATACGTTATACGTTGTACGTTATACGTTATACGTTATACCTTTTAAGTTATTCGTTATACGTTCTTCGTTACGCGTTATACGTTATACGTTATACGTTATACGTTATACGTTATACGTTATACGATATACGTTATACGTTATACGTTATACATTATAAGTTATACGTTATACGTTATACGTTATACGTTATACGTTATACGATATACGTTATACGTTATACGTTATACGTTATTCGTTATACGTTATACGTTATACATTATAAGTTATACGTTATACGTTATACGTTATACGTTATACGATATACGTTATACGTTATACGTTATACGTTATTCGTTATACGTTATACGTTATACGTTATACGTTATACGTTATACGTTATACGTTGGGAGAGTCGTGCGCCGGCAGCCGACGGAGACGGACGTGTGCGGCGTGTCGGGACGGCGGGACGTTGTGTTGACGTTGTGTTGTGTTGTTTGCATTGAAAAGGTAGGACCCGTACACGCGAACCGCACGCACGTGCGTACGAGGGTTTTGATTCGTTGAACAATCGAGAGATCATCGGTGAACGGTGCTGTGACACGTTAACTACGGGTGCACGCGGGTGTGTCTATAAATAGCTTCGTGTGATTCGGAGTGTCGCGTTTGATCCACGTGCTCTTTCGGAGCAGGTCACGGAGAAAAGATTGTCAACAAGAAACACGGACCGCGGGGCACGAGCGAACGGCGGAAAACAAGGACAGGAGAAGGACGGTGTGGTGCGTATCGGGACGTTGTGTTGTTCGCATTAAAAAGGTAAGACCCGTACACGCGAATCGCACGCACGTGCGTACGAGGGTTCGATTCGATTCGTTGAACAATCGAGAGTTCATCGGTGAACGGTGCTGCGACACGTTAACTACGGGTGCACGCGGGTGTGTCTATAAATAGCTTCGTGTGATTCGGAGTGTCGCGTTCGATCCACGTGCTCTTTCGGAGCAGGTCACGGAGAAAAGATTGTCAACAAGAAACACGGACCGCGGGGCACGGGCGAACGAACGGCGGAAAACAAGGACAGAGAACAGTCACCTGCTATCGGATTCGGAACGATCGTTTCGCGAACGAATCGCGTCGATGTTGACAACAGCATCGTATACGCGCGTGTTTCCCTTCCGTCCTCGTGACATAAACACATCGTAAACACGCGCGACGCGCGACGCGCTCGCGTATTCATTACGTATTCATTACGAAATTCCGACGAGTCCTTGTCTCGTATACTCGTCCCGGTCGTGTAAACAAAAAGCGGGACGGAACACGCTGGGCGGAAGTGCCCCGCGGATTATCGGATTATCGGATTATCGGATTATCGGATTATCGGATTATCGCGATACGCGGTACTTTCGACAAATTGGCGCGTTCCATTCGATCGCGGTAGCGGGAATCGATATATCGCGAGATTCTCGCCGACGTCACCGAGTAAAAAGGAACGAATACCCGAAGTGTGATCCTTGCTCGGAACGAGAATACGAAATCCTGTTAACTCGATCCGTTAATGTAACGGGCACGAAGACTGGCCGGCGACTACTCGGTGACGCGTCCGCGCGTATCATATGCGCGTATCAACGGAACGAAATCGCGCGTAAATAAAACTTGTTGTTCCGGGACGGGCGCAACAGCGGAAGAAGAGGAATCGAACACGCGGAGAAGCTTGCCGTGGTTCGTAACGGCGGACGAAGGGAAGGGGACGAGAGGCGAACGATGCTGTCCGGTCGTCGCGGTTAATTCGCACGTGTCGCGATGTCGGGCGGCAAGGCGGGCGTCCGTGGCACCGGCGCCGAGTGCAGGAAGTTCGCGCCGAACATATTCAACAAGAGCAAGTGCAGCAGCTGCTTCAAGCAGAAGGAGGAGCACAGCGCGGAGGCTCTGGAATGCAACAGGGCCACGAGGAAGATTTCAAAATGCGGATACCTGTTCGTCGCCCCCGGCTGGGACTTCTCGAATCCCCTGAATCGGACCAAGAGGTGGCAGAGAAGATGGTTCGATCTGTACGACGACGGGGAGCTAACGTACTCGGTGGACGAACACACAAGGGTTAGAAGGAAGATAATATGTTCTGGGATTGGAGGTGTTTGTAGAAGAGAAGAAGAGAAGAAGGGAATCGTAGGTGGATTTTGTTCGATGTGAGTCTAAGTTTCGAGGGGATCCCTCAGGGGCTGTAGCTTGTTGCTACAGTACGGGACTGGCAAACCCGAGGTGCCCGATGCCAAACCACACCGTAAGACTCCTGTTGGTCGTCGCAACGACCCACTCCCAATTCCTCTTTTGGCTTTGAGAGTGGTACGTGACGGCAGGAGGGACGGGGGCCTTGGCTTTACCGCCCGGGCCGCGAGGATGGTAACTCTATAAATTGCCCTCCAATCCTAAGCTACGGTGCGCGGTGATGGGATGCGTGGTTGGGGGGGAGGCCCCAATCCCAAGCGGCCAACAACTCCGGGGTACCTGCCGACCCCCCGGAGTATTTAGGCCTGCCCGGGTATGGCGGCTCTGCCCGGGTCGACTTACGTTCCGACCAACTCGTGGGATCCAAAATGGAAAAAACTAATTCTAAAAAAAAAAAAGGGGGAGGGGGGACGGTGCGTGTGGCGCGAGGGGTGGCGACGGAGGGGGCACTCGTGCCCCACCCGGCGCCGTTCGAGGAGGGGGACGAGACGGCGTCGGTCTCGTCCCTGGCGTCCGCGACCAGCGCCGCGGGCGTAAAGAGGCGCAGGACGGTGGAGGGGCGGAGGACGGAGGAAGCTCCGTCCACGTCCGCTGCTCCACCGTTGCTCACGGTGAGCGACGGGGAGGAGGACCTCAGGGACGAGGATACGGCCCATGTATCGGCCCGTATTGCCTCGTCCCTGAGGTCTATTGAGAAGGTGGCCGCCACCTCGCGGGGGCTGACTACAGCCTCCGCGAGGTCGGTTGGCCAGGCCGCGACGGAGGCGCGGAGGGCTCTCCAGGAGCTGGGACGACGTGTCCCAGCTGCCTTGGAGTACACGAACGCCCAATTGAGGCAGCGTGTGGAGGCTCTGAAAGACGAGCTTGCGTGCTCGCGGAGGGAGACGGACGCCCTTAGGAGGCGCCCTCATCCGGGGCCGACGGGCGACTGCACGTGTGGGAGGGGGAAGGCGGGAGCTCCCCCCACACCAGCGACGTCCATGAGGAGCATCGAGCTCCTCATGGACGCCAAGATGGCGGCCATGATGGCCGTCATCCGCGGCGAAATCCGGGCGGCGCTTCGCCCCAAGGGCGGAGCGCCGGCGGGACCGAGGACCGGGCCTGGGAAACAAACGGGGGGCGGGGGACCGCAGGGGGGGACCATCGCGGTTCCGGGCCCTGCGGCAAAGACGAAGGGCAAGGGTGCCGTGGTGGGGGCGACGGCGGGGGCACAAATGCCTCCGCCGCCGCCCCCATCCGGTCCCTTGTGGACCGAGGTCCTGGGCCGAAGGGCGGGAAGGACGGCGAGGAGGGCGGCCCGGGTGCCGCCGCCTCCCCCGCCGGTTGCCCCGAAGAGGGACGGAAAGGCGGGGAGGGCGAAGCCCCGTCTGGGACGCCCCCCTTCAACGGCAGCAGTCATGCTGACCGTCCCGGAGGGGGGGGGGCGTCTCCTACGGGGAGGTGATGGCAGCGGCCAAGGAAAAGATATCCTTGGCCGCACTCGCCATCGAGTCGGTCCGCCCGAGATGGGCAGTGACGGGGGCGCTCATGCTGCGCGTGAGCGGCCCCGACAACGCAGCCAGGGCGGACCGACTGGCCGAAAAGCTGGGCGAGGCCTTGGCACCCCGGGGTGTCAGGGTCGCCCGGCCCACAAAGAGCGCGGAGCTGCGCGTTTGTGGGCTGGACGACTCGGTCACCCGGGAGGAGGTGGCCAGGGCGCTGACCCAGGCCGGTGGCTGCTCTGAGGGGGACATCCGGACCGGGGAGGTCCGGCGGTCCTCCACCGGCCTGGGAGCGGTGTGGGCACGGTGCCCTCTTCCGGCTGCCCGGAAGTTAGAAGCAGTCGGGAGGATCGTGGTGGGGTGGGTGTCGGCAAGGATCGAGGTCCTCGCCCAACGCCCACTCCAGTGCTACCGCTGTCTGGAGACGGGCCATGTCAGGCAGCGGTGCACCTCCGCGGTGGACCGCAGCGGTACTTGTTACCGCTGCGGTGCCGAAGGCCACCGCGCGAGCCACTGCGCGGCGGCCCCCAAGTGCCCGCTGTGTGCGGACATGGGGAGACCAGCCGCGCACCGAATGGGGGGGAAGCAATGTACCCCCCCATCCCGACGAGGGCAGAGGAGAGGGGCGCCGGGGCCGCTCCCGGCGCCGGTGAGAGCGGCCCCAGCTGCGAGCGCCGCGGCGCCTGCGGACCTGGCCGCGACCGACGCGACGGTCGCAAGGAAGAGGTCGGAGGCGGCGACGGCGTTGGTGTCCGCGATGGAGGTGGACATCGGCCCCGCCGCCGTCCTCACGGAGGTGCCACCAGGAGGCGGTGAGGAGGCCATCAAATAATGGCTCCCCGCCTCCTCCTGCAGGCCAACCTCAACCACTGCCGTGCAGCGCAGGACCTGATGTGTCAGACGCTGGCGGAGTGGGGGGGTGGTCTGGCAGTCGCCGCCGAGCCGTACCGCGTCCCCGACCATCCGCATTGGATGGGGGATGCGGCCGGCTTGGTGGCGGCTGTGTGGCAGGGCGGTGAAGGGTCCCCTCCGTTCTCCTTACTGGAGAACGGGGCGGGATTCGTCGCCGTCCAGTGGGGGGGAGTCGCCGTGGTGGGGTGCTACGTTTCGCCCAACTGCGGCCTAGCTGCCTTCGAGCAGTACTTGGCCGGGGTGGGGGCGTGCCTCACAAGGATTGCGCCCCGGCCGGTGCTGGTCCTGGGGGACTTCAATGCCTGGTCTGTGGCATGGGGGTCCCCCAGGACCAATCGGAGGGGCGAGGCTCTGGGCGACTGGGCGGCGGGCTTCGACCTCCGGTTGATTAACCGGGGGTCGGAGCTGACGTGCGTGCGGCGCGGGGGAGGGTCCATAGTGGATTTGACGTTTGGATCCCCCGGCGCCGCGCGTATGGTGTCCGGGTGGGACGTGGTGGTGGGGGAGGAGACATTATCGGACCACCGGTATATCCGCGTGGTCTTGACCTCCCCCGAGGCCGCCGCGGCCCCGCACCGACACCTCCGCCCGGGAGCGGGTAGCGCCCCACCACCACCACGCAGATGGGCGCTTCGGCGCCTTGACAAGGACGTCCTGGTGGCGGCCGCTCTGGCCGAAACCTGGCCTCGACGGGAGACCAGGCTGCCCGACCTGGAGGGGGCCGTGGCTCGGCTCGGGAGCGCCGTCGCGCGCATTTGCGACGCGGCGATGCCCCGGGCCGGGCCGCGGTCTCCTCGTCGGGCGGTGTACTGGTGGTCGGGCGAAATCGGGGAATTGCGGACAGCATGCGTCCGGGCCCGACGCCAGTACACCCGCGCGCGTCGTCGGGCCGGACGGAACGGCGACGACGGCGCGCGGGCTAGGGCGGCGGAACTGTACGAGTCCTATCGCGCGGGAAAGAGGGCTCTGCAGGTCGCCATCAAACGGGCCAAGGCCCAGAGCTGGAAGGAGCTCCTCGAGACCCTCGAGCGGGATCCATGGGGGCGCCCATACCGGATAGTTCTGAATAAACTCCGGCCATGGGCGCCCCCGATCACCGAGGGTCTCGACCCCCAGCTCTTGAGGGACGTGGTCGACACGCTCTTCCCGATCGTGGGGGAGAGCGGGCCACGTCCCTCTGCGGACCCGACCACCTGGTCCGCGGAGCTGGGGGTCTCGGCTGGGGAGCTAGCCGCGGCCATCCGAAGACTCGGGGCGAAGGATACTGCCCCGGGTCCTTCGGGAGTGCCCGGCCGAGTCTTGGTCTTGGCCGCGGACGTTCTGGGTGACGGCCTCCGGGAGCTATTCGACCGCTGCCTGGAGGCCGGGCGATTCCCCTCCGCATGGAAGGTGGCCCGAATGGTCCTCCTCCGGAAAGAGGGTAGGCCCGCGGACTCTCCGTCAGCGTACCGGCCGATTTGCCTGCTCGACGATGTGGGCAAGCTCCTAGAAAGAGTCGTGGCGGCTCGCATCGTCGGGCACCTGTCGCGGGGTGGGCCCGGGCTGGCGGAGTGCCAGTTCGGGTTCCGGGAGGGCCGGTCGACGATCGACGCGATTCGACGCGTCCGGTCCCTCTCGGCCTCGGCGGTCTCCCGGGGTGGGGTGGCATTGGCGGTGTCCTTGGACATCGCCAATGCGTTTAACACCCTACCCTGGGCGGCGATTAGGCGGGGGCTTGAGGAACATCGAGTCCCCGCCTACCTTAGGGCAGTCGTCGAGGACTACCTCCGCGACAGGTGGATCGAGTATCCGGGCCGGTGCGGGACGGAGAGGAGAGCGGTGTACTCCGGGGTTCCGCAGGGGTCGGTGTTAGGACCCCTGCTGTGGAACCTCGGGTACGACACCGTCCTGCGGGCCGAAGACCTCCCCGACGGCGTCAGTCTGACATGTTACGCGGACGACACCTTGTTGTTGGCCGTCGGGGGGGACTGGAGGGGGGCTGTTCGGGCCGCCGAGGACGGTGTCCGGCGCGTCGTCTCCCGGATCAGGGGGATCGGTTTGGAGGTGGCTCTCCACAAAACCGAGGTACTCGGGATGTATAGACCCCGGGGAGAGCCGCCTCCCCCCCTGATCCGGGTGGGTGAGACAGACGTCGAGGTGAGGTCTCAGATGAAATATCTGGGACTTCACCTCGACAGCCACTGGCGCTTCGAGGGCCATTTCCGGGCCCTGGCCCCGCGGTTGGAGAGGATAGTTGGCGCTTTGGGCCGTATCCTCCCCAACCTGCGGGGCCCGAGTGACCGGGTTCGCCGCCTCTACGCGGGAATGGTCCACTCGGTGGCCCTATACGGGGCCCCCGTTTGGGCGGGCGACCTGGCCGCCTCCCGGCGCAGCAAGGTATTGCTGCGCCGGGTTCAAAGGCGGCTTGCACTGCGGATCGCCCGGGGGTACCGGACCGTTTCGTATGAGGCGGCGAGCGTCCTGTCAGGGCTACCCCCGGCGGACTTGATCGCGGGCGCGCATGCGGCTTTCTACGAGGGCCGCATGCGCGCCCGCGAGGATGGGGTGGTCCTGGCGGGCTGCGAGGTGGAGGCCCTGAGGCGCCAGGCCCGGGAGTCCATGCTGCAGCTTTGGCAGCAGCGGCTGGCCGAGCCGTTGTTCGGCCAGAGGACTGTCCGGGCTATCCGGCCGGTCCTGTTTGAGTGGCTGGGTAGGCGCTTCGGCTCACTCACCTACCGGTTGGTGCAGGTGCTGTCCGGGCACGGATGCTTCGGTCAGTACCTGTGCCGGATCGGTGTGGAAGAGGCGGCGCGCTGCTGGCACTGTCCAGCGGACGAGGACACGGCGCAACACACCCTCGAGGTGTGTCCGGCCTGGGGGGTGGAGCGCCGTGTCCTCACGGCCGTGATTGGGGCGGACCTATCGCTGCCGGGCGTGGTACAGGCCATGCTCGGCAGCGAGACGAAGTGGCGGGCCGTGGCCTCCTTCTGCGAGGAGGTAATCTCGCGGAAGGAGGCCGCGAGCCGCATTCGCGAGAGCGGGAGACCGCGAGCGAGGCCTCGTCCGAGGCCGGGGGCGGGTGGGCCTCCGGAAGGGCTGGGGAGGCCACCCTGAGAGCGGCGGGCGGGGGTGCGTAGCCCTTGAGGCTCGTGCCACCGCCCGTCGTCTGAGGGGTGGGAGGAATAAGGGACGGCGACGCTCTCGAGGGCGGAGAGGCCAGAGCCGCCCTCGGGAGCGTACGAGCCGGGGTGCGGCCGCGCCGACGGCACGGTCCCAGGGCCGTGCCTCCGGCGCGGCTATGGGGGCCGTGGGCGGTCGCGAGTGTGGGACTCGCGGCCGACCTCGGGCGGCCCCCGGGAGTGGGACGTCGGAGCAGTGTGGCCCTGCTCCGACGTCGGGCGCCAGAGCGCCGAGGAGAAAACAGGGAAGGGAGGGTGAAGTACCCCCTACCTTCCCTGGAACGGGAGGACACGGGCGCGAGAGCCCTGCACGGGGGAGCACCTGATGTTATGATGTCTTCGGTCCCAGGTGCTCCCCCTGCATAGTGCGAGGATGGCCACCGTGGTGGGTTTTAGTGGGTAGGTCCCGCGCCCGATGGGTTTCCTTCCGGGCGCGGGGAATCCCACACTCCCCCCGCCCCTCCCCAGGCGGCGGGGGGGTCTTTCGAAGATTTCCCCCACGTTAATAAAAAAAAAAAAAAAAAAAAAAAAAAATACGTTATACGTTATACGTTACGCGTAATACGTTGTACGTTATACGTTATGCTTTATACGTTGTACGTTATACGTTATACGTTATACGTTATACGTTATACGATATACGTTATACGTTGTACGTTATGCGTTATACGTTATATGTAATACGACATACGTTTTACGTTAATCCTTATACGTTCGTCGTTACACGTTATACGTTATACGTTATACGTTATACGTCATACGTTATACGTTATACGTTATACGTTATACGTTATACGTTATACGTTATACGTTATGCGTTATACGTCATGCGTTATACGTTATACGTTATACGTTGTACGTTATACGTTATACGCTATACGTTATACGTTATACGTTATACGTTGTACGTTATACGTTATACGTTATACGTTGTGCGTTATACGTTATACGTCATACGTCATAGGTTATACGATACACGTTATACGTTATACGTAATATGTAATACGTTATACGTAATACGATATACGTTATACGTTATACGTTATACGTTATACGTTATACGTTATACGTTATACGTTATACGTTATACGTTATACGTTATACGTTATACGTTATACGTTATACGTTATACGTTATACGTTATACGTTATACGTTATACGTTATACGTTATACGTTATACGTTATACGTTATACGTTATACGTTATACGTTATACGTTATACGTTATACGTTATACGTTATACGTTATACGTTATACGTTATACGTTATACGTTATACGTTATACGTTATACGTTATACGTTATACGTTATACGTTATACGTTATACGTTATACGTTATACGTTATACGTTATACGTTATACGTTATACGTTATACGTTATACGTTATACGTTATACGTTATACGTTATACGTTATACGTTATACGTTATACGTCATACGTTATACGTTATACGTCATAGCTTATCCGATACACGTTAAACGTTATACGTAATATGTAATACGTTATACGTTTTACGTTATTCGTTATACGTTCTTCGTTACGTGTTATACGTTATACGTTATACGTTATACGTTATACTTTATACGTTATACGTTATACGTTATACGTTATACGTTATACGTTATACGTTATACGTTATACGTTATACGTTATACGTTATACGTTATACGTTATACGTTATACGTCATACGTTATACGTTATACGTCATAGCTTATCCGATACACGTTAAACGTTATACGTAATATGTAATACGTTATACGTTTTACGTTATTCGTTATACGTTCTTCGTTACGTGTTATACGTTATACGTTATACGTTATACGTTATACTTTATACGTTATACGACATACATTATACGATATACGTTATACGTTATACGTTATACGTTATAAGTTATACGTAATACGTTATACGTTATACGTTATACGTTATACGTTATACGTTATACGTTATACGTTACACGTTATACGTTATACGTTATACGTTATACGTTATACGTTATACGTTATAAGTAATACGTTATGCGTTATACGTTATACGTTATGCGCTATACGTTGTACGTTATACGTTATGCTTTACACGTTGTACGTTATATTTTATACGTTATACGTTGTACGTTATACGTTATACGTCGTACGTTATACGTTATACGTTGTACGTTATACGTTATACGTTATACGTTATACGTTATACGATATACGTTATACGTTGTACGTTATGCGTTATACGTTATATGTAATACGACATACGTTTTACGTTAATCCTTATACGTTCGTCGTTACACGTTATACGTTATACGTTATACGTTATACGTCATACGTTATACGTTATACGTTATACGTTATACGTTATACGTTATACGTTATACGTTATGCGTTATACGTCATGCGTTATACGTTATACGTTATACGTTGTACGTTATACGTTATACGCTATACGTTATACGTTATACGTTATACGTTGTACGTTATACGTTATACGTTATACGTTGTGCGTTATACGTTATACGTCATACGTCATACGTTATACGATACACGTTATACGTTATACGTAATATGTAATACGTTATACGTAATACGATATACGTTATACGTTATACGTTATACGTTATACGTTATACGTTATACGTTATACGTTATACGTTATACGTTATACGTTATACGTTATACGTTATACGTTATACGTTATACGTTATACGTTATACGTTATACGTTATACGTTATACGTTATACGTTATACGTTATACGTTATACGTTATACGTTATACGTTATACGTTATACGTTATACGTTATACGTTATACGTTATACGTTATACGTTATACGTTATACGTTATACGTTATACGTTATACGTTATACGTTATACGTTATACGTTATACGTTATACGTTATACGTTATACGTTATACGTTATACGTTATACGTTATACGTTATACGTTATACGTTATACGTTATACGTTATACGTTATACGTTATACGTTATACGTTATACGTTATACGTTATACGTTATACGTCATACGTTATACGTTATACGTCATAGCTTATCCGATACACGTTAAACGTTATACGTAATATGTAATACGTTATACGTTTTACGTTATTCGTTATACGTTCTTCGTTACGTGTTATACGTTATACGTTATACGTTATACGTTATACTTTATACGTTATACGTTATACGTTATACGTTATACGTTATACGTTATACGTTATACGTTATACGTTATACGTTATACGTTATACGTTATACGTTATACGTTATACGTCATACGTTATACGTTATACGTCATAGCTTATCCGATACACGTTAAACGTTATACGTAATATGTAATACGTTATACGTTTTACGTTATTCGTTATACGTTCTTCGTTACGTGTTATACGTTATACGTTATACGTTATACGTTATACTTTATACGTTATACGACATACATTATACGATATACGTTATACGTTATACGTTATACGTTATAAGTTATACGTAATACGTTATACGTTATACGTTATACGTTATACGTTATACGTTATACGTTATACGTTACACGTTATACGTTATACGTTATACGTTATACGTTATACGTTATACGTTATAAGTAATACGTTATGCGTTATACGTTATACGTTATGCGCTATACGTTGTACGTTATACGTTATGCTTTACACGTTGTACGTTATATTTTATACGTTATACGTTGTACGTTATACGTTATACGTCGTACGTTATACGTTATACGTTGTACGTTATACGTTATACGTTATACCTTTTAAGTTATTCGTTATACGTTCTTCGTTACGCGTTATACGTTATACGTTATACGTTATACGTTATACGTTATACGTTATACGATATACGTTATACGTTATACGTTATACATTATAAGTTATACGTTATTCGTTATACGTTATACGTTATACGTTATACGTTATACGTTATACGTTGTTCGTTATACGTTATACGTTATACGTTATACGTTATACGTTATACGTTATACGTTATAAGTTATACGTTGTACGTTATACGTTATACGTCGTACGTTATACGTTATACGTTGTACGTTATACGTTATACGTTATACCTTTTAAGTTATACGTTATACGTTATACGTTATACGTTATACGTTATAAGTTATACGTTATACGTTATACGTTATACGTTATACGTTATACGTTATACGTTATACGTTATACGTTATACGTTATACGTTATACGTTATAAGTTATACGTTGTACGTTATACGTTATACGTCGTACGTTATACGTTATACGTTGTACGTTATACGTTATACGTTATACCTTTTAAGTTATTCGTTATACGTTATACGTTACACGTTATGCGTTATACGTTATACGTTATACGTTATACGTTATACGTTATACGTTATACGTTATACCGTTCAAGTTATTCGTTATACGTTATACGTTATACGGTGTACGTTATACGTTATAAGTTATACGTTGTACGTTATACGTTATACGTCGTACGTTATACGTTATACGTTGTACGTTATACGTTATACGTTATACCTTTTAAGTTATTCGTTATACGTTCTTCGTTACGCGTTATACGTTATACGTTATACGTTATACGTTATACGTTATACGTTATACGTTATACGATATACGTTATACGTTATACGTTATACATTATAAGTTATACGTTATACGTTATACGTTATACGTTATACGTTATACGTTATACGTTATACGTTATACGTTATTCGTTATACGTTATACGTTATACGTTATACGTTATACGTTATACGTTATACGTTATACGTTATACGTTATTCGTTATACTTTATACGTTAAACGTTATACGTTATACGTTATACGTTATACGTTATACGTTATACGTTATACGTTATACGTTATACGTTATACGTTATAAGTTATACGTTATACGTTATACGTTATACGTTATACGTTATACGTTATACGTTATACGTTATAAGTTATACGTTGTACGTTATACGTTATACGTCGTACGTTATACGTTATACGTTTTAAGTTATACGTTATACGTTATACCTTTTAAGTTATTCGTTATACGTTCTTCGTTACGCGTTATACGTTATACGTTATACGTTATACGTTATACGTTATACGTTATACGATATACGTTATACGTTATACGTTATACATTATAAGTTATACGTTATTCGTTTTACGTTATACGTTATACGTTATACGTTATACGTTATACGTTATACGTTGTTCGTTATACGTTATACGTTATACGTTATACGTTATACGTTATACGTTATACGTTATACGTTATACGTTACTCGTTATACTTTATACGTTAAACGTTATACGTTATACGTTATACGTTTTACGTTATACGTTATACGTTATACGTTTTACGTAATACGTTATGCGTTATACGTTATACGTTATTCGTTATACGTTACACGTTATAAGTTATACGTAATACGTTATACGTTATACGTTATACGTTATACGTTATACGTTATACGTTATACGTTATTAGTTATACGTTATACGTTATACGTTATACGTTATACGTTATTCGTTGTACGTTATACGTTATACGTTATACGTTATACGTTACGCGTTATACGTTGTACGTTATACGTTATGCTTTATACGTTGTACGTTATACGTTATACGTTATACGTTATACGTTATACGTTATACGTTATACGTTGTACGTTATGCGTTATACGTTATATGTAATACGACATACGTTTTACGTTAATCCTTATACGTTCGTCGTTACACGTTATACGTTATACGTTATACGTTATACGTCATACGTTATACGTTATACGTTATACGTTATACGTTATACGTTATACGTTATACGTTATGCGTTATACGTCATGCGTTATACGTTATACGTTATACGTTGTACGTTATACGTTATACGCTATACGTTATACGTTATACGTTATACGTTGTACGTTATACGTTATACGTTATACGTTGTGCGTTATACGTTATACGTCATACGTCATAGGTTATACGATACACGTTATACGTTATACGTAATATGTAATACGTTATACGTAATACGTTATACGTTATACGTTATACGTTATACGTTATACGTTATACGTTATAAGTTATACGTTATACGTTATACGTTATACGTTATACGTTATACGTTATACGTTATACGTTATAAGTTATACGTTGTACGTTATACGTTATACGTCGTACGTTATACGTTATACGTTGTACGTTATACGTTATACGTTATACCTTTTAAGTTATTCGTTATGCGTTATACGTTATACGTTATACGTTATACGTTATACGTTATACGTTATACGTTATACGTTATACGTTATACGTTATACGTTATACGTTATACGTTATACGTTATACGTTATACGTTATACCTTTCAAGTTATTCGTTATACGTTATACGCTATACGGCATACGTTATACGTTATAAGTTATACGTTGTACGTTATACGTTATACGTCGTACGTTATACGTTATACGTTGTACGTTATACGTTATACGTTATACCTTTTAAGTTATTCGTTATACGTTCTTCGTTACGCGTTATACGTTATACGTTATACGTTATACGTTATACGTTATACGTTATACGATATACGTTATACGTTATACGTTATACATTATAAGTTATACGTTATACGTTATACGTTATACGTTATACGATATACGTTATACGTTATACGTTATACGTTATTCGTTATACGTTATACGTTATACGTTATACGTTATACGTTATACGTTATACGTTATACGTTATACGTTACACGTTATTCGTTATACTTTATACGTTAAACGTTATACGTTATACGTTATACGTTATACGTTATACGTTATACGTTATACTTTATACGTTATACGTTTTAAGTAATACGTTATGGGTTATACGTTATACGTTATTCGTTATACGTTACACGTTATACGTTATACGTTATACGTTATAAGTTATACGTTATACGTTATACGTTATAAGTTATACGTTATACGTTATACGTTATACGTTATACGTTATACGTTGTACGTTATACGTTATACGTTATACGTTATACGTTACGCGTAATACGTTGTACGTTATACGTTATGCTTTATACGTTGTACGTTATACGTTATACGTTATACGTTATACGTTATACGATATACGTTATACGTTGTACGTTATGCGTTATACGTTATATGTAATACGACATACGTTTTACGTTAATCCTTATACGTTCGTCGTTACACGTTATACGTTATACGTTATACGTTATACGTCATACGTTATACGTTATACGTTATACGTTATACGTTATACGTTATACGTTATACGTTATGCGTTATACGTCATGCGTTATACGTTATACGTTATACGTTGTACGTTATACGTTATACGCTATACGTTATACGTTATACGTTATACGTTGTACGTTATACGTTATACGTTATACGTTGTGCGTTATACGTTATACGTCATACGTCATAGGTTATACGATACACGTTATACGTTATACGTAATATGTAATACGTTATACGTAATACGTTATACGTTATACGTTATACGTTATACGTTATACGTTATTCGTTATACGTTATACGTTATACGTTATACGTTATACGTTATACGTTATACGTTATACGTTATACGTTATACGTTATACGTTATACGTTATACGTTATACGTTATACGTTATACGTTATACGTTATACGTTATACGTTATACGTTATACGTTATACGTTATACGTTATACGTTATACGTTATACGTTATACGTCATGCGTTATACGTTATACGTTATACGTTGTACGTTATACGTTATACGCTATACGTTATACGTTATACGTTATACGTTGTACGTTATACGTTATACGTTATACGTTGTGCGTTATACGTTATACGTCATACGTCATAGGTTATACGATACACGTTATACGTTATACGTAATATGTAATACGTTATACGTAATACGTTATACGTTATACGTTATACGTTATACGTTATACGTTATACGTTATAAGTTATACGTTATACGTTATACGTTATACGTTATACGTTATACGTTATACGTTATACGTTATAAGTTATACGTTGTACGTTATACGTTATACGTCGTACGTTATACGTTATACGTTGTACGTTATACGTTATACGTTATACCTTTTAAGTTATTCGTTATGCGTTATACGTTATACGTTATACGTTATACGTTATACGTTATACGTTATACGTTATACGTTATACGTTATACGTTATACGTTATACGTTATACGTTATACGTTATACGTTATACCTTTCAAGTTATTCGTTATACGTTATACGCTATACGGCATACGTTATACGTTATAAGTTATACGTTGTACGTTATACGTTATACGTCGTACGTTATACGTTATACGTTGTACGTTATACGTTATACGTTATACCTTTTAAGTTATTCGTTATACGTTCTTCGTTACGCGTTATACGTTATACGTTATACGTTATACGTTATACGTTATACGTTATACGATATACGTTATACGTTATACGTTATACATTATAAGTTATACGTTATACGTTATACGTTATACGTTATACGATATACGTTATACGTTATACGTTATACGTTATTCGTTATACGTTATACGTTATACGTTATACGTTATACGTTATACGTTATACGTTATACGTTACACGTTATTCGTTATACTTTATACGTTAAACGTTATACGTTATACGTTATACGTTATACGTTATACGTTATACGTTATACGTTATACGTTATACGTTTTAAGTAATACGTTATGGGTTATACGTTATACGTTATTCGTTATACGTTACACGTTATACGTTATACGTTATACGTTATAAGTTATACGTTATACGTTATACGTTATAAGTTATACGTTATACGTTATACGTTATACGTTATACGTTATACGTTGTACGTTATACGTTATACGTTATACGTTATACGTTACGCGTAATACGTTGTACGTTATACGTTATGCTTTATACGTTGTACGTTATACGTTATACGTTATACGTTATACGTTATACGATATACGTTATACGTTGTACGTTATGCGTTATACGTTATATGTAATACGACATACGTTTTACGTTAATCCTTATACGTTCGTCGTTACACGTTATACGTTATACGTTATACGTTATACGTCATACGTTATACGTTATACGTTATACGTTATACGTTATACGTTATACGTTATACGTTATGCGTTATACGTCATGCGTTATACGTTATACGTTATACGTTGTACGTTATACGTTATACGCTATACGTTATACGTTATACGTTATACGTTGTACGTTATACGTTATACGTTATACGTTGTGCGTTATACGTTATACGTCATACGTCATAGGTTATACGATACACGTTATACGTTATACGTAATATGTAATACGTTATACGTAATACGTTATACGTTATACGTTATACGTTATACGTTATACGTTATTCGTTATACGTTATACGTTATACGTTATACGTTATACGTTATACGTTATACGTTATACGTTATACGTTATACGTTATACGTTATACGTTATACGTTATACGTTATACGTTATACGTTATACGTTATACGTTATACGTTATACGTTATACGTTATACGTTATACGTTATACGTTATACGTTATACGTTATACGTTATACGTTATACGTTATACGTTATACGTTATACGTTATACGTTATACGTTATACGTTATACGTTATACGTTACACGTTATACGTTATACGTTATACGTTATACGTTATACGTTATACGTTATACGTTATACGTTATACGTTATACGTTATACGTTATACGTCATACGTTATACGTTATACGTTATACGTTATACGTTATACGTCATACGTTATACGTTATACGTCATAGCTTATCCGATACACGTTAAACGTTATACGTAATATGTAATACGTTATACGTTTTACGTTATTCGTTATACGTTCTTCGTTACGTGTTATACGTTATACGTTATACGTTATACGTTATACTTTATACGTTATACGACATACATTATACGATATACGTTATACGTTATACGTTATACGTTATAAGTTATACGTAATACGTTATACGTTATACGTTATACGTTATACGTTATACGTTATACGTTATACGTTACACGTTATACGTTATACGTTATACGTTATACGTTATACGTTATAAGTAATACGTTATGCGTTATACGTTATACGTTATGCGCTATACGTTGTACGTTATACGTTATGCTTTACACGTTGTACGTTATATTTTATACGTTATACGTTGTACGTTATACGTTATACGTCGTACGTTATACGTTATACGTTGTACGTTATACGTTATACGTTATACGTTATACCTTTTAAGTTATTCGTTATACGTTCTTCGTTACGCGTTACACGTTATACGTTATGCGTTATACGTTATACGTTATACGTTATACGATATACGTTATACGTTATACGTTATACGTTATAAGTTATACGTTATACGTTATACGTTATACGTTATACGTTATACGTTATACGTTATACGTTATACGTTATACGTCGTACGTTATACGTTATACGTTGTACGTTATACGTTATACGTTATACCTTTTAAGTTATTCGTTATACGTTCTTCGTTACGCGTTATACGTTATACGTAATACGTTATACGTTATACGTTATAAGTTATACGTTGTACGTTATACGTTATACGTCGTACGTTATACGTTATACGTTGTACGTTATACGTTATACGTTATACCTTTTAAGTTATTCGTTATGCGTTATACGTTATACGTTATACGTTATACGTTATACGTTATACGTTATACGTTATACGTTATACGTTATACGTTATACGTTATACGTTATACGTTATACGTTATACCTTTCAAGTTATTCGTTATACGTTATACGCTATACGGTATACGTTATACGTTATAAGTTATACGTTGTACGTTATACGTTATACGTCGTACGTTATACGTTATACGTTGTACGTTATACGTTATACGTTATACCTTTTAAGTTATTCGTTATACGTTCTTCGTTACGCGTTATACGTTATACGTTATACGTTATACGTTATACGTTATACGTTATACGATATACGTTATACGTTATACGTTATACATTATAAGTTATACGTTATACGTTATACGTTATACGTTATACGATATACGTTATACGTTATACGTTATACGTTATTCGTTATACGTTATACGTTATACATTATAAGTTATACGTTATACGTTACGCGTAATACGTTGTACGTTATACGTTATGCTTTATACGTTGTACGTTATACGTTATACGTTATACGTTATACGTTATACGATATACGTTATACGTTGTACGTTATGCGTTATACGTTATATGTAATACGACATACGTTTTACGTTAATCCTTATACGTTCGTCGTTACACGTTATACGTTATACGTTATACGTTATACGTCATACGTTATACGTTATACGTCATAGCTTATCCGATACACG
The DNA here is from genome assembly GCF_051014685.1 of Ptiloglossa arizonensis. NCBI lineage: Eukaryota > Metazoa > Arthropoda > Insecta > Hymenoptera > Colletidae > Ptiloglossa > Ptiloglossa arizonensis. The sequence continues at coordinate 164,576 of NW_027478783.1, read as the reverse complement.
TTAAACGTTATACGTAATATGTAATACGTTATACGTTTTACGTTATTCGTTATACGTTCTTCGTTACGTGTTATACGTTATACGTTATACGTTATACGTTATACTTTATACGTTATACGACATACATTATACGATATACGTTATACGTTATACGTTATACGTTATAAGTTATACGTAATACGTTATACGTTATACGTTATACGTTATACGTTATACGTTATACGTTATACGTTACACGTTATACGTTATACGTTATACGTTATACGTTATACGTTATAAGTAATACGTTATGCGTTATACGTTATACATTATGCGCTATACGTTGTACGTTATACGTTATGCTTTACACGTTGTACGTTATATTTTATACGTTATACGTTGTACGTTATACGTTATACGTCGTACGTTATACGTTATACGTTGTACGTTATACGTTATACGTTATACGTTATACCTTTTAAGTTATTCGTTATACGTTCTTCGTTACGCGTTACACGTTATACGTTATGCGTTATACGTTATACGTTATACGTTATACGATATACGTTATACGTTATACGTTATACGTTATAAGTTATACGTTATACGTTATACGTTATACGTTATACGTTATACGTTATACGTTATACGTTATACGTTATACGTCGTACGTTATACGTTATACGTTGTACGTTATACGTTATACGTTATACCTTTTAAGTTATTCGTTATACGTTCTTCGTTACGCGTTATACGTTATACGTAATACGTTATACGTTATACGTTATAAGTTATACGTTGTACGTTATACGTTATACGTCGTACGTTATACGTTATACGTTGTACGTTATACGTTATACGTTATACCTTTTAAGTTATTCGTTATGCGTTATACGTTATACGTTATACGTTATACGTTATACGTTATACGTTATACGTTATACGTTATACGTTATACGTTATACGTTATACGTTATACGTTATACGTTATACCTTTCAAGTTATTCGTTATACGTTATACGCTATACGGTATACGTTATACGTTATAAGTTATACGTTGTACGTTATACGTTATACGTCGTACGTTATACGTTATACGTTGTACGTTATACGTTATACGTTATACCTTTTAAGTTATTCGTTATACGTTCTTCGTTACGCGTTATACGTTATACGTTATACGTTATACGTTATACGTTATACGTTATACGATATACGTTATACGTTATACGTTATACATTATAAGTTATACGTTATACGTTATACGTTATACGTTATACGATATACGTTATACGTTATACGTTATACGTTATTCGTTATACGTTATACGTTATACATTATAAGTTATACGTTATACGTTACGCGTAATACGTTGTACGTTATACGTTATGCTTTATACGTTGTACGTTATACGTTATACGTTATACGTTATACGTTATACGATATACGTTATACGTTGTACGTTATGCGTTATACGTTATATGTAATACGACATACGTTTTACGTTAATCCTTATACGTTCGTCGTTACACGTTATACGTTATACGTTATACGTTATACGTCATACGTTATACGTTATACGTTATACGTTATACGTTATACGTTATACGTTATACGTTATGCGTTATACGTCATGCGTTATACGTTATACGTTATACGTTGTACGTTATACGTTATACGCTATACGTTATACGTTATACGTTATACGTTGTACGTTATACGTTATACGTTATACGTTGTGCGTTATACGTTATACGTCATACGTCATAGGTTATACGATACACGTTATACGTTATACGTAATATGTAATACGTTATACGTAATACGTTATACGTTATACGTTATACGTTATACGTTATACGTTATACGTTATACGTTATACGTTATACGTTATACGTTATACCTTTTAAGTTATTCGTTATACGTTCTTCGTTACGCGTTATACGTTATACGTTATACGTTATACGTTATACGTTATACGTTATACGATATACGTTATACGTTATACGTTATACATTATAAGTTATACGTTATACGTTATACGTTATACGTTATACGTTATACGTTATACGTTATAAGTAATACGTTATGCGTTATACGTTATACGTTATGCGCTATACGTTGTACGTTATACGTTATGCTTTACACGTTGTACGTTATATTTTATACGTTATACGTTGTACGTTATACGTTATACGTCGTACGTTATACGTTATACGTTGTACGTTATACGTTATACGTTATACCTTTTAAGTTATTCGTTATACGTTCTTCGTTACGCGTTATACGTTATACGTTATACGTTATACGTTATACGTTATACGTTATACGATATACGTTATACGTTATACGTTATACATTATAAGTTATACGTTATTCGTTATACGTTATACGTTATACGTTATACGTTATACGTTATACGTTGTTCGTTATACGTTATACGTTATACGTTATACGTTATACGTTATACGTTATACGTTATAAGTTATACGTTGTACGTTATACGTTATACGTCGTACGTTATACGTTATACGTTGTACGTTATACGTTATACGTTATACCTTTTAAGTTATACGTTATACGTTATACGTTATACGTTATACGTTATAAGTTATACGTTATACGTTATACGTTATACGTTATACGTTATACGTTATACGTTATACGTTATACGTTATACGTTATACGTTATACGTTATAAGTTATACGTTGTACGTTATACGTTATACGTCGTACGTTATACGTTATACGTTGTACGTTATACGTTATACGTTATACCTTTTAAGTTATTCGTTATACGTTATACGTTACACGTTATGCGTTATACGTTATACGTTATACGTTATACGTTATACGTTATACGTTATACGTTATACCTTTCAAGTTATTCGTTATACGTTATACGTTATACGGTGTACGTTATACGTTATAAGTTATACGTTGTACGTTATACGTTATACGTCGTACGTTATACGTTATACGTTGTACGTTATACGTTATACGTTATACCTTTTAAGTTATTCGTTATACGTTCTTCGTTACGCGTTATACGTTATACGTTATACGTTATACGTTATACGTTATACGTTATACGTTATACGATATACGTTATACGTTATACGTTATACATTATAAGTTATACGTTATACGTTATACGTTATACGTTATACGTTATACGTTATACGTTATACGTTATACGTTATTCGTTATACGTTATACGTTATACGTTATACGTTATACGTTATACGTTATACGTTATACGTTATACGTTATTCGTTATACTTTATACGTTAAACGTTATACGTTATACGTTATACGTTATACGTTATACGTTATACGTTATACGTTATACGTTATACGTTATACGTTATACGTTATACGTTATAAGTTATACGTTGTACGTTATACGTTATACGTCGTACGTTATACGTTATACGTTGTACGTTATACGTTATACGTTATACCTTTTAAGTTATTCGTTATGCGTTATACGTTATACGTTATACGTTATACGTTATACGTTATACGTTATACGTTATACGTTATACGTTATACGTTATACGTTATACGTTATACGTTATACGTTATACCTTTCAAGTTATTCGTTATACGTTATACGCTATACGGTATACGTTATACGTTATAAGTTATACGTTGTACGTTATACGTTATACGTCGTACGTTATACGTTATACGTTGTACGTTATACGTTATACGTTATACCTTTTAAGTTATACGTTATACGTTATACGTTATACGTTATACGTTATAAGTTATACGTTATACGTTATACGTTATACGTTATATGTTATACGTTATACGTTATACGTTATACGTTATACGTTATACGTTATACGTTATAAGTTATACGTTGTACGTTATACGTTATACGTCGTACGTTATACGTTATACGTTGTACGTTATACGTTATACGTTATACCTTTTAAGTTATTCGTTATACGTTATACGTTACACGTTATGCGTTATACGTTATACGTTATACGTTATACGTTATACGTTATACGTTATACGTTATACCTTTCAAGTTATTCGTTATACGTTATACGTTATACGGTGTACGTTATACGTTATAAGTTATACGTTGTACGTTATACGTTATACGTCGTACGTTATACGTTATACGTTGTACGTTATACGTTATACGTTATACCTTTTAAGTTATTCGTTATACGTTCTTCGTTACGCGTTATACGTTATACGTTATACGTTATACGTTATACGTTATACGTTATACGTTATACGATATACGTTATACGTTATACGTTATACATTATAAGTTATACGTTATACGTTATACGTTATACGTTATACGTTATACGTTATACGTTATACGTTATACGTTATTCGTTATACGTTATACGTTATACGTTATACGTTATACGTTATACGTTATACGTTATACGTTATACGTTATTCGTTATACTTTATACGTTAAACGTTATACGTTATACGTTATACGTTATACGTTATACGTTATACGTTATACGTTATACGTTATACGTTATACGTTATACGTTATACGTTATAAGTTATACGTTGTACGTTATACGTTATACGTCGTACGTTATACGTTATACGTTGTACGTTATACGTTATACGTTATACCTTTTAAGTTATTCGTTATGCGTTATACGTTATACGTTATACGTTATACGTTATACGTTATACGTTATACGTTATACGTTATACGTTATACGTTATACGTTATACGTTATACGTTATACGTTATACCTTTCAAGTTATTCGTTATACGTTATACGCTATACGGTATACGTTATACGTTATAAGTTATACGTTGTACGTTATACGTTATACGTCGTACGTTATACGTTATACGTTGTACGTTATACGTTATACGTTATACCTTTTAAGTTATTCGTTATACGTTCTTCGTTACGCGTTATACGTTATACGTTATACGTTATACGTTATACGTTATACGTTATACGATATACGTTATACGTTATACGTTATACATTATAAGTTATACGTTATACGTTATACGTTATACGTTATACGATATACGTTATACGTTATACGTTATACGTTATTCGTTATACGTTATACGTTATACATTATAAGTTATACGTTATACGTTACGCGTAATACGTTGTACGTTATACGTTATGCTTTATACGTTGTACGTTATACGTTATACGTTATACGTTATACGTTATACGATATACGTTATACGTTGTACGTTATGCGTTATACGTTATATGTAATACGACATACGTTTTACGTTAATCCTTATACGTTCGTCGTTACACGTTATACGTTATACGTTATACGTTATACGTCATACGTTATACGTTATACGTCATAGCTTATCCGATACACGTTAAACGTTATACGTAATATGTAATACGTTATACGTTTTACGTTATTCGTTATACGTTCTTCGTTACGTGTTATACGTTATACGTTATACGTTATACGTTATACTTTATACGTTATACGACATACATTATACGATATACGTTATACGTTATACGTTATACGTTATAAGTTATACGTAATACGTTATACGTTATACGTTATACGTTATACGTTATACGTTATACGTTATACGTTACACGTTATACGTTATACGTTATACGTTATACGTTATACGTTATAAGTAATACGTTATGCGTTATACGTTATACGTTATGCGCTATACGTTGTACGTTATACGTTATGCTTTACACGTTGTACGTTATATTTTATACGTTATACGTTGTACGTTATACGTTATACGTCGTACGTTATACGTTATACGTTGTACGTTATACGTTATACGTTATACGTTATACCTTTTAAGTTATTCGTTATACGTTCTTCGTTACGCGTTACACGTTATACGTTATGCGTTATACGTTATACGTTATACGTTATACGATATACGTTATACGTTATACGTTATACGTTATAAGTTATACGTTATACGTTATACGTTATACGTTATACGTTATACGTTATACGTTATACGTTATACGTTATACGTCGTACGTTATACGTTATACGTTGTACGTTATACGTTATACGTTATACCTTTTAAGTTATTCGTTATACGTTCTTCGTTACGCGTTATACGTTATACGTAATACGTTATACGTTATACGTTATAAGTTATACGTTGTACGTTATACGTTATACGTCGTACGTTATACGTTATACGTTGTACGTTATACGTTATACGTTATACCTTTTAAGTTATTCGTTATGCGTTATACGTTATACGTTATACGTTATACGTTATACGTTATACGTTATACGTTATACGTTATACGTTATACGTTATACGTTATACGTTATACGTTATACGTTATACCTTTCAAGTTATTCGTTATACGTTATACGCTATACGGTATACGTTATACGTTATAAGTTATACGTTGTACGTTATACGTTATACGTCGTACGTTATACGTTATACGTTGTACGTTATACGTTATACGTTATACCTTTTAAGTTATTCGTTATACGTTCTTCGTTACGCGTTATACGTTATACGTTATACGTTATACGTTATACGTTATACGTTATACGATATACGTTATACGTTATACGTTATACATTATAAGTTATACGTGATACGTTATACGTTATACGTTATACGATATACGTTATACGTTATACGTTATACGTTATTCGTTATACGTTATACGTTATACATTATAAGTTATACGTTATACGTTACGCGTAATACGTTGTACGTTATACGTTATGCTTTATACGTTGTACGTTATGCGTTATACGTTATATGTAATACGACATACGTTTTACGTTAATCCTTATACGTTCGTCGTTACACGTTATACGTTATACGTTATACGTTATACGTCATACGTTATACGTTATACGTTATACGTTATACGTTATACGTTATACGTTATACGTTATGCGTTATACGTCATGCGTTATACGTTATACGTTATACGTTGTACGTTATACGTTATACGCTATACGTTATACGTTATACGTTATACGTTGTACGTTATACGTTATACGTTATACGTTATACGTTGTGCGTTATACGTTATACGTCATACGTCATAGGTTATACGATACACGTTATACGTTATACGTAATATGTAATACGTTATACGTAATACGTTATACGTTATACGTTATACGTTATACGTTATACGTTATACGTTATACGTTATACGTTATACGTTATACGTTATACCTTTTAAGTTATTCGTTATACGTTCTTCGTTACGCGTTATACGTTATACGTTATACGTTATACGTTATACGTTATACGTTATACGATATACGTTATACGTTATACGTTATACATTATAAGTTATACGTTATACGTTATACGTTATACGTTATACGTTATACGTTATACGTTGTAAGTAATACGTTATGCGTTATACGTTATACGTTATGCGCTATACGTTGTACGTTATACGTTATGCTTTACACGTTGTACGTTATATTTTATACGTTATACGTTGTACGTTATACGTTATACGTCGTACGTTATACGTTATACGTTGTACGTTATACGTTATACGTTATACCTTTTAAGTTATTCGTTATACGTTCTTCGTTACGCGTTATACGTTATACGTTATACGTTATACGTTATACGTTATACGTTATACGATATACGTTATACGTTATACGTTATACATTATAAGTTATACGTTATTCGTTATACGTTATACGTTATACGTTATACGTTATACGTTATACGTTGTTCGTTATACGTTATACGTTATACGTTATACGTTATACGTTATACGTTATACGTTATAAGTTATACGTTGTACGTTATACGTTATACGTCGTACGTTATACGTTATACGTTGTACGTTATACGTTATACGTTATACCTTTTAAGTTATACGTTATACGTTATACGTTATACGTTATACGTTATAAGTTATACGTTATACGTTATACGTTATACGTTATACGTTATACGTTATACGTTATACGTTATACGTTATACGTTATACGTTATACGTTATAAGTTATACGTTGTACGTTATACGTTATACGTCGTACGTTATACGTTATACGTTGTACGTTATACGTTATACGTTATACCTTTTAAGTTATTCGTTATACGTTATACGTTACACGTTATGCGTTATACGTTATACGTTATACGTTATACGTTATACGTTATACGTTATACGTTATACCTTTCAAGTTATTCGTTATACGTTATACGTTATACGGTGTACGTTATACGTTATAAGTTATACGTTGTACGTTATACGTTATACGTCGTACGTTATACGTTATACGTTGTACGTTATACGTTATACGTTATACCTTTTAAGTTATTCGTTATACGTTCTTCGTTACGCGTTATACGTTATACGTTATACGTTATACGTTATACGTTATACGTTATACGTTATACGTTATACGATATACGTTATACGTTATACGTTATACATTATAAGTTATACGTTATACGTTATACGTTATACGTTATACGTTATACGTTATACGTTATACGTTATACGTTATTCGTTATACGTTATACGTTATACGTTATACGTTATACGTTATACGTTATACGTTATACGTTATACGTTATTCGTTATGCTTTATACGTTAAACGTTATACGTTATACGTTATACGTTATACGTTATACGTTATACGTTATACGTTATACGTTATACGTTATACGTTATAAGTTATACGTTATACGTTATACGTTATACGTTATACGTTATACGTTATACGTTATACGTTATAAGTTATACGTTGTACGTTATACGTTATACGTCGTACGTTATACGTTATACGTTTTAAGTTATACGTTATACGTTATACCTTTTAAGTTATTCGTTATACGTTCTTCGTTACGCGTTATACGTTATACGTTATACGTTATACGTTATACGTTATACGTTATACGATATACGTTATACGCTATACGTTATACATTATAAGTTATACGTTATTCGTTATACGTTATACGTTATACGTTATACGTTATACGTTATACGTTATACGTTGTTCGTTATACGTTATACGTTATACGTTATACGTTATACGTTATACGTTATACGTTATACGTTATACGTTACTCGTTATACTTTATACGTTAAACGTTATACGTTATACGTTATACGTTTTACGTTATACGTTATACGTTATACGTTTTACGTAATACGTTATGCGTTATACGTTATACGTTATTCGTTATACGTTACACGTTATAAGTTATACGTAATACGTTATACGTTATACGTTATACGTTATACGTTATACGTTATACGTTATAAGTTATACGTTATACGTTATACGTTATACGTTATACGTTATTCGTTGTACGTTATACGTTATACGTTATACGTTATACGTTACGCGTTATACGTTGTACGTTATACGTTATGCTTTATACGTTGTACGTTATACGTTATACGTTATACGTTATACGTTATACGTTATACGTTATACGTTGTACGTTATGCGTTATACGTTATATGTAATACGACATACGTTTTACGTTAATCCTTATACGTTCGTCGTTACACGTTATACGTTATACGTTATACGTTATACGTCATACGTTATACGTTATACGTTATACGTTATACGTTATACGTTATACGTTATACGTTATGCGTTATACGTCATGCGTTATACGTTATACGTTATACGTTGTACGTTATACGTTATACGCTATACGTTATACGTTATACGTTATACGTTGTACGTTATACGTTATACGTTATACGTTGTGCGTTATACGTTATACGTCATACGTCATAGGTTATACGATACACGTTATACGTTATACGTAATATGTAATACGTTATACGTAATACGTTATACGTTATACGTTATACGTTATACGTTATACGTTATACGTTATAAGTTATACGTTATACGTTATACGTTATACGTTATACGTTATACGTTATACGTTATACGTTATAAGTTATACGTTGTACGTTATACGTTATACGTCGTACGTTATACGTTATACGTTGTACGTTATACGTTATACGTTATACCTTTTAAGTTATTCGTTATGCGTTATACGTTATACGTTATACGTTATACGTTATACGTTATACGTTATACGTTATACGTTATACGTTATACGTTATACGTTATACGTTATACGTTATACGTTATACGTTATACCTTTCAAGTTATTCGTTATACGTTATACGCTATACGGCATACGTTATACGTTATAAGTTATACGTTGTACGTTATACGTTATACGTCGTACGTTATACGTTATACGTTGTACGTTATACGTTATACGTTATACCTTTTAAGTTATTCGTTATACGTTCTTCGTTACGCGTTATACGTTATACGTTATACGTTATACGTTATACGTTATACGTTATACGATATACGTTATACGTTATACGTTATACATTATAAGTTATACGTTATACGTTATACGTTATACGTTATACGATATACGTTATACGTTATACGTTATACGTTATTCGTTATACGTTATACGTTATACGTTATACGTTATACGTTATACGTTATACGTTATACGTTATACGTTACACGTTATTCGTTATACTTTATACGTTAAACGTTATACGTTATACGTTATACGTTATACGTTATACGTTATACGTTATACGTTATACGTTATACGTTTTAAGTAATACGTTATGGGTTATACGTTATACGTTATTCGTTATACGTTACACGTTATACGTTATACGTTATACGTTATAAGTTATACGTTATACGTTATACGTTATAAGTTATACGTTATACGTTATACGTTATACGTTATACGTTATACGTTGTACGTTATACGTTATACGTTATACGTTATACGTTACGCGTAATACGTTGTACGTTATACGTTATGCTTTATACGTTGTACGTTATACGTTATACGTTATACGTTATACGTTATACGATATACGTTATACGTTGTACGTTATGCGTTATACGTTATATGTAATACGACATACGTTTTACGTTAATCCTTATACGTTCGTCGTTACACGTTATACGTTATACGTTATACGTTATACGTCATACGTTATACGTTATACGTTATACGTTATACGTTATACGTTATACGTTATACGTTATGCGTTATACGTCATGCGTTATACGTTATACGTTATACGTTGTACGTTATACGTTATACGCTATACGTTATACGTTATACGTTATACGTTGTACGTTATACGTTATACGTTATACGTTGTGCGTTATACGTTATACGTCATACGTCATAGGTTATACGATACACGTTATACGTTATACGTAATATGTAATACGTTATACGTAATACGTTATACGTTATACGTTATACGTTATACGTTATACGTTATTCGTTATACGTTATACGTTATACGTTATACGTTATACGTTATACGTTATACGTTATACGTTATACGTTATACGTTATACGTTATACGTTATACGTTATACGTTATACGTTATACGTTATACGTTATACGTTATACGTTATACGTTATACGTTATACGTTATACGTTATACGTTATACGTTATACGTTATACGTCATGCGTTATACGTTATACGTTATACGTTGTACGTTATACGTTATACGCTATACGTTATACGTTATACGTTATACGTTGTACGTTATACGTTATACGTTATACGTTGTGCGTTATACGTTATACGTCATACGTCATAGGTTATACGATACACGTTATACGTTATACGTAATATGCAATACGTTATACGTAATACGTTATACGTTATACGTTATACGTTATACGTTATACGTTATACGTTATAAGTTATACGTTATACGTTATACGTTATACGTTATACGTTATACGTTATACGTTATACGTTATAAGTTATACGTTGTACGTTATACGTTATACGTCGTACGTTATACGTTATACGTTGTACGTTATACGTTATACGTTATACCTTTTAAGTTATTCGTTATGCGTTATACGTTATACGTTATACGTTATACGTTATACGTTATACGTTATACGTTATACGTTATACGTTATACGTTATACGTTATACGTTATACGTTATACGTTATACCTTTCAAGTTATTCGTTATACGTTATACGCTATACGGCATACGTTATACGTTATAAGTTATACGTTGTACGTTATACGTTATACGTCGTACGTTATACGTTATACGTTGTACGTTATACGTTATACGTTATACCTTTTAAGTTATTCGTTATACGTTCTTCGTTACGCGTTATACGTTATACGTTATACGTTATACGTTATACGTTATACGTTATACGATATACGTTATACGTTATACGTTATACATTATAAGTTATACGTTATACGTTATACGTTATACGTTATACGATATACGTTATACGTTATACGTTATACGTTATTCGTTATACGTTATACGTTATACGTTATACGTTATACGTTATACGTTATACGTTATACGTTACACGTTATTCGTTATACTTTATACGTTAAACGTTATACGTTATACGTTATACGTTATACGTTATACGTTATACGTTATACGTTATACGTTATACGTTTTAAGTAATACGTTATGGGTTATACGTTATACGTTATTCGTTATACGTTACACGTTATACGTTATACGTTATACGTTATAAGTTATACGTTATACGTTATACGTTATAAGTTATACGTTATACGTTATACGTTATACGTTATACGTTATACGTTGTACGTTATACGTTATACGTTATACGTTATACGTTACGCGTAATACGTTGTACGTTATACGTTATGCTTTATACGTTGTACGTTATACGTTATACGTTATACGTTATACGTTATACGATATACGTTATACGTTGTACGTTATGCGTTATACGTTATATGTAATACGACATACGTTTTACGTTAATCCTTATACGTTCGTCGTTACACGTTATACGTTATACGTTATACGTTATACGTCATACGTTATACGTTATACGTTATACGTTATACGTTATACGTTATACGTTATACGTTATGCGTTATACGTCATGCGTTATACGTTATACGTTATACGTTGTACGTTATACGTTATACGCTATACGTTATACGTTATACGTTATACGTTGTACGTTATACGTTATACGTTATACGTTGTGCGTTATACGTTATACGTCATACGTCATAGGTTATACGATACACGTTATACGTTATACGTAATATGTAATACGTTATACGTAATACGTTATACGTTATACGTTATACGTTATACGTTATACGTTATTCGTTATACGTTATACGTTATACGTTATACGTTATACGTTATACGTTATACGTTATACGTTATACGTTATACGTTATACGTTATACGTTATACGTTATACGTTATACGTTATACGTTATACGTTATACGTTATACGTTATACGTTATACGTTATACGTTATACGTTATACGTTATACGTTATACGTTATACGTTATACGTTATACGTTATACGTTATACGTTATACGTTATACGTTATACGTTATACGTTATACGTTATACGTTATACGTTATACGTTATACGTTATACGTTATACGTTATACGTTATACGTTATACGTTATACGTTATACGTTATACGTTATACGTTATACGTTATACGTTATACGTTATACGTTATACGTTATACGTCATACGTTATACGTTATACGTCATAGCTTATCCGATACACGTTAAACGTTATACGTAATATGTAATACGTTATACGTTTTACGTTATTCGTTATACGTTCTTCGTTACGTGTTATACGTTATACGTTATACGTTATACGTTATACTTTATACGTTATACGACATACATTATACGATATACGTTATACGTTATACGTTATACGTTATAAGTTATACGTAATACGTTATACGTTATACGTTATACGTTATACGTTATACGTTATACGTTATACGTTACACGTTATACGTTATACGTTATACGTTATACGTTATACGTTATAAGTAATACGTTATGCGTTATACGTTATACGTTATGCGCTATACGTTGTACGTTATACGTTATGCTTTACACGTTGTACGTTATATTTTATACGTTATACGTTGTACGTTATACGTTATACGTCGTACGTTATACGTTATACGTTGTACGTTATACGTTATACGTTATACGTTATACCTTTTAAGTTATTCGTTATACGTTCTTCGTTACGCGTTACACGTTATACGTTATGCGTTATACGTTATACGTTATACGTTATACGATATACGTTATACGTTATACGTTATACGTTATAAGTTATACGTTATACGTTATACGTTATACGTTATACGTTATACGTTATACGTTATACGTTATACGTTATACGTCGTACGTTATACGTTATACGTTGTACGTTATACGTTATACGTTATACCTTTTAAGTTATTCGTTATACGTTCTTCGTTACGCGTTATACGTTATACGTAATACGTTATACGTTATACGTTATAAGTTATACGTTGTACGTTATACGTTATACGTCGTACGTTATACGTTATACGTTGTACGTTATACGTTATACGTTATACCTTTTAAGTTATTCGTTATGCGTTATACGTTATACGTTATACGTTATACGTTATACGTTATACGTTATACGTTATACGTTATACGTTATACGTTATACGTTATACGTTATACGTTATACGTTATACCTTTCAAGTTATTCGTTATACGTTATACGCTATACGGTATACGTTATACGTTATAAGTTATACGTTGTACGTTATACGTTATACGTCGTACGTTATACGTTATACGTTGTACGTTATACGTTATACGTTATACCTTTTAAGTTATTCGTTATACGTTCTTCGTTACGCGTTATACGTTATACGTTATACGTTATACGTTATACGTTATACGTTATACGATATACGTTATACGTTATACGTTATACATTATAAGTTATACGTTATACGTTATACGTTATACGTTATACGATATACGTTATACGTTATACGTTATACGTTATTCGTTATACGTTATACGTTATACATTATAAGTTATACGTTATACGTTACGCGTAATACGTTGTACGTTATACGTTATGCTTTATACGTTGTACGTTATACGTTATACGTTATACGTTATACGTTATACGATATACGTTATACGTTGTACGTTATGCGTTATACGTTATATGTAATACGACATACGTTTTACGTTAATCCTTATACGTTCGTCGTTACACGTTATACGTTGTACGTTATACGTTATACGTTATACCTTTTAAGTTATTCGTTATACGTTCTTCGTTACGCGTTACACGTTATACGTTATGCGTTATACGTTATACGTTATACGTTATACGATATACGTTATACGTTATACGTTATACGTTATACGTTATACGTTATACGTTATACGTTGTACGTTATACGTTATACGTTATACGTTGTGCGTTATACGTTATACGTCATACGTCATAGGTTATACGATACACGTTATACGTTATACGTAATATGTAATACGTTATACGTAATACGTTATACGTTATACGTTATACGTTATACGTTATACGTTATACGTTATAAGTTATACGTTATACGTTATACGTTATACGTTATACGTTATACGTTATACGTTATACGTTATAAGTTATACGTTGTACGTTATACGTTATACGTCGTACGTTATACGTTATACGTTGTACGTTATACGTTATACGTTATACCTTTTAAGTTATTCGTTATGCGTTATACGTTATACGTTATACGTTATACGTTATACGTTATACGTTATACGTTATACGTTATACGTTATACGTTATACGTTATACGTTATACGTTATACGTTATACGTTATACGTTATACGTTATACGTTATACGTTATACCTTTCAAGTTATTCGTTATACGTTATACGCTATACGGTATACGTTATACGTTATAAGTTATACGTTGTACGTTATACGTTATACGTCGTACGTTATACGTTATACGTTGTACGTTATACGTTATACGTTATACCTTTTAAGTTATTCGTTATACGTTCTTCGTTACGCGTTATACGTTATACGTTATACGTTATACGTTATACGTTATACGTTATACGATATACGTTATACGTTATACGTTATACATTATAAGTTATACGTTATACGTTATACGTTATACGTTATACGTTATACGATATACGTTATACGTTATACGTTATACGTTATTCGTTATACGTTATACGTTATACGTTATACGTTATACGTTATACGTTATACGTTATACGTTACACGTTATTCGTTATACTTTATACGTTAAACGTTATACGTTATACGTTATACGTTATACGTTATACGTTATACGTTATACGTTATACGTTATACGTTTTAAGTAATACGTTATGGGTTATACGTTATACGTTATTCGTTATACGTTACACGTTATACGTTATACGTTATACGTTATAAGTTATACGTTATACGTTATACGTTATAAGTTATACGTTATACGTTATACGTTATACGTTATACGTTATACGTTGTACGTTATACGTTATACGTTATACGTTATACGTTACGCGTAATACGTTGTACGTTATACGTTATGCTTTATACGTTGTACGTTATACGTTATACGTTATACGTTATACGTTATACGTTATACGATATACGTTATACGTTGTACGTTATGCGTTATACGTTATATGTAATACGACATACGTTTTACGTTAATCCTTATACGTTCGTCGTTACACGTTATACGTTATACGTTATACGTTATACGTCATACGTTATACGTTATACGTTATACGTTATACGTTATACGTTATACGTTATACGTTATACGTTATGCGTTATACGTCATGCGTTATACGTTATACGTTATACGTTGTACGTTATACGTTATACGCTATACGTTATACGTTATACGTTATACGTTGTACGTTATACGTTATACGTTATACGTTGTGCGTTATACGTTATACGTCATACGTCATAGGTTATACGATACACGTTATACGTTATACGTAATATGTAATACGTTATACGTAATACGTTATACGTTATACGTTATACGTTATACGTTATACGTTATTCGTTATACGTTATACGTTATACGTTATACGTTATACGTTATACGTTATACGTTATACGTTATACGTTATACGTTATACGTTATACGTTATACGTTATACGTTATACGTTATACGTTATACGTTATACGTTATACGTTATACGTTATACGTTATACGTTATACGTTATACGTTATACGTTATACGTTATACGTTATACGTTATACGTTAAACGTTATACGTTATACGTTATACGTTATACGTTATACGTTATACGTTATACGTTATACGTTATACGTTATACGTTATACGTTATACGTTATACGTTATACGTTATACGTTATACGTTATACGTTATACGTTATACGTTATACGTTATACGTTATACGTTATACGTTATACGTTATACGTTATACGTTATACGTTATACGTTATACGTTATACGTTATACGTTATACGTTATACGTTATACGTTATACGTTATACGTTATACGTCATACGTTATACGTTATACGTCATAGCTTATCCGATACACGTTAAACGTTATACGTAATATGTAATACGTTATACGTTTTACGTTATTCGTTATACGTTCTTCGTTACGTGTTATACGTTATACGTTATACGTTATACGTTATACTTTATACGTTATACGACATACATTATACGATATACGTTATACGTTATACGTTATACGTTATAAGTTATACGTAATACGTTATACGTTATACGTTATACGTTATACGTTATACGTTATACGTTATACGTTACACGTTATACGTTATACGTTATACGTTATACGTTATACGTTATAAGTAATACGTTATGCGTTATACGTTATACGTTATGCGCTATACGTTGTACGTTATACGTTATGCTTTACACGTTGTACGTTATATTTTATACGTTATACGTTGTACGTTATACGTTATACGTCGTACGTTATACGTTATACGTTGTACGTTATACGTTATACGTTATACCTTTTAAGTTATTCGTTATACGTTCTTCGTTACGCGTTACACGTTATACGTTATGCGTTATACGTTATACGTTATACGTTATACGATATACGTTATACGTTATACGTTATACGTTATAAGTTATACGTTATACGTTATACGTTATACGTTATACGTTATACGTTATACGTTATACGTTATACGTCGTACGTTATACGTTATACGTTGTACGTTATACGTTATACGTTATACCTTTTAAGTTATTCGTTATACGTTCTTCGTTACGCGTTATACGTTATACGTTATACGTTATACGTTATACGTTATAAGTTATACGTTGTACGTTATACGTTATACGTCGTACGTTATACGTTATACGTTGTACGTTATACGTTATACGTTATACCTTTTAAGTTATTCGTTATGCGTTATACGTTATACGTTATACGTTATACGTTATACGTTATACGTTATACGTTATACGTTATACGTTATACGTTATACGTTATACGTTATACGTTATACGTTATACGTTATACCTTTCAAGTTATTCGTTATACGTTATACGCTATACGGTATACGTTATACGTTATAAGTTATACGTTGTACGTTATACGTTATACGTCGTACGTTATACGTTATACGTTGTACGTTATACGTTATACGTTATACCTTTTAAGTTATTCGTTATACGTTCTTCGTTACGCGTTATACGTTATACGTTATACGTTATACGTTATACGTTATACGTTATACGATATACGTTATACGTTATACGTTATACATTATAAGTTATACGTTATACGTTATACGTTATACGTTATACGTTATACGTTATACGTTATACGTTATACGTTATACGTTATACGTTATACGTTATACGTTATACGTTATACGTTATACGTTATACGTTATACGTTATACGTTATACGTTATACGTTATACGTTATACGTTATACGTTATACGTTATACGTTATACGTCATACGTTATACGTTATACGTCATAGCTTATCCGATACACGTTAAACGTTATACGTAATATGTAATACGTTATACGTTTTACGTTATTCGTTATACGTTCTTCGTTACGTGTTATACGTTATACGTTATACGTTATACGTTATACTTTATACGTTATACGACATACATTATACGATATACGTTATACGTTATACGTTATACGTTATAAGTTATACGTAATACGTTATACGTTATACGTTATACGTTATACGTTATACGTTATACGTTATACGTTACACGTTATACGTTATACGTTATACGTTATACGTTATACGTTATAAGTAATACGTTATGCGTTATACGTTATACGTTATACGCTATACGTTATACGTTATACGTTATACGTTGTACGTTATACGTTATACGTTATACGTTGTGCGTTATACGTTATACGTCATACGTCATAGGTTATACGATACACGTTATACGTTATACGTTATACGTTATACGTTATACGTTATACGTTATAAGTTATACGTTGTACGTTATACGTTATACGTCGTACGTTATACGTTATACGTTGTACGTTATACGTTATACGTTATACCTTTTAAGTTATTCGTTATGCGTTATACGTTATACGTTATACGTTATACGTTATACGTTATACGTTATACGTTATACGTTATACGTTATACGTTATACGTTATACGTTATACGTTATACGTTATACCTTTCAAGTTATTCGTTATACGTTATACGCTATACGGCATACGTTATACGTTATAAGTTATACGTTGTACGTTATACGTTATACGTCGTACGTTATACGTTATACGTTGTACGTTATACGTTATACGTTATACCTTTTAAGTTATTCGTTATACGTTCTTCGTTACGCGTTATACGTTATACGTTATACGTTATACGTTATACGTTATACGTTATACGATATACGTTATACGTTATACGTTATACATTATAAGTTATACGTTATACGTTATACGTTATACGTTATACGATATACGTTATACGTTATACGTTATACGTTATTCGTTATACGTTATACGTTATACGTTATACGTTATACGTTATACGTTATACGTTATACGTTATACGTTACACGTTATTCGTTATACTTTATACGTTAAACGTTATACGTTATACGTTATACGTTATACGTTATACGTTATACGTTATACGTTATACGTTATACGTTTTAAGTAATACGTTATGGGTTATACGTTATACGTTATTCGTTATACGTTACACGTTATACGTTATACGTTATACGTTATAAGTTATACGTTATACGTTATACGTTATAAGTTATACGTTATACGTTATACGTTATACGTTATACGTTATACGTTATACGTTATACGTTATACTTTATACGTTATACGACATACATTATACGATATACGTTATACGTTATACGTTATACGTTATAAGTTATACGTAATACGTTATACGTTATACGTTATACGTTATACGTTATACGTTATACGTTATACGTTACACGTTATACGTTATACGTTATACGTTATACGTTATACGTTATAAGTAATACGTTATGCGTTATACGTTATACGTTATGCGCTATACGTTGTACGTTATACGTTATGCTTTACACGTTGTACGTTATATTTTATACGTTATACGTTGTACGTTATACGTTATACGTCGTACGTTATACGTTATACGTTGTACGTTATACGTTATACGTTATACCTTTTAAGTTATTCGTTATACGTTCTTCGTTACGCGTTACACGTTATACGTTATGCGTTATACGTTATACGTTATACGTTATACGATATACGTTATACGTTATACGTTATACGTTATAAGTTATACGTTATACGTTATACGTTATACGTTATACGTTATACGTTATACGTTATACGTTATACGTCGTACGTTATACGTTATACGTTGTACGTTATACGTTATACGTTATACCTTTTAAGTTATTCGTTATACGTTCTTCGTTACGCGTTATACGTTATACGTTATACGTTATACGTTATACGTTATAAGTTATACGTTGTACGTTATACGTTATACGTCGTACGTTATACGTTATACGTTGTACGTTATACGTTATACGTTATACCTTTTAAGTTATTCGTTATGCGTTATACGTTATACGTTATACGTTATACGTTATACGTTATACGTTATACGTTATACGTTATACGTTATACGTTATACGTTATACGTTATACGTTATACGTTATACGTTATACCTTTCAAGTTATTCGTTATACGTTATACGCTATACGGTATACGTTATACGTTATAAGTTATACGTTGTACGTTATACGTTATACGTCGTACGTTATACGTTATACGTTGTACGTTATACGTTATACGTTATACCTTTTAAGTTATTCGTTATACGTTCTTCGTTACGCGTTATACGTTATACGTTATACGTTATACGTTATACGTTATACGTTATACGATATACGTTATACGTTATACGTTATACATTATAAGTTATACGTTATACGTTATACGTTATACGTTATACGTTATACGTTATACGTTATACGTTATACGTTATACGTTATACGTTATACGTTATACGTTATACGTTATACGTTATACGTTATACGTTATACGTTATACGTTATACGTTATACGTTATACGTTATACGTTATACGTTATACGTCATACGTTATACGTTATACGTCATAGCTTATCCGATACACGTTAAACGTTATACGTAATATGTAATACGTTATACGTTTTACGTTATTCGTTATACGTTCTTCGTTACGTGTTATACGTTATACGTTATACGTTATACGTTATACTTTATACGTTATACGACATACATTATACGATATACGTTATACGTTATACGTTATACGTTATAAGTTATACGTAATACGTTATACGTTATACGTTATACGTTATACGTTATACGTTATACGTTATACGTTACACGTTATACGTTATACGTTATACGTTATACGTTATACGTTATAAGTAATACGTTATGCGTTATACGTTATACGTTATACGCTATACGTTATACGTTATACGTTATACGTTGTACGTTATACGTTATACGTTATACGTTGTGCGTTATACGTTATACGTCATACGTCATAGGTTATACGATACACGTTATACGTTATACGTTATACGTTATACGTTATACGTTATACGTTATAAGTTATACGTTGTACGTTATACGTTATACGTCGTACGTTATACGTTATACGTTGTACGTTATACGTTATACGTTATACCTTTTAAGTTATTCGTTATGCGTTATACGTTATACGTTATACGTTATACGTTATACGTTATACGTTATACGTTATACGTTATACGTTATACGTTATACGTTATACGTTATACGTTATACGTTATACGTTATACCTTTCAAGTTATTCGTTATACGTTATACGCTATACGGCATACGTTATACGTTATAAGTTATACGTTGTACGTTATACGTTATACGTCGTACGTTATACGTTATACGTTGTACGTTATACGTTATACGTTATACCTTTTAAGTTATTCGTTATACGTTCTTCGTTACGCGTTATACGTTATACGTTATACGTTATACGTTATACGTTATACGTTATACGATATACGTTATACGTTATACGTTATACATTATAAGTTATACGTTATACGTTATACGTTATACGTTATACGATATACGTTATACGTTATACGTTATACGTTATTCGTTATACGTTATACGTTTACGTTATACGTTATACGTTATACGTTATACGTTATACGTTATACGTTACACGTTATTCGTTATACTTTATACGTTAAACGTTATACGTTATACGTTATACGTTATACGTTATACGTTATACGTTATACGTTATACGTTATACGTTTTAAGTAATACGTTATGGGTTATACGTTATACGTTATTCGTTATACGTTACACGTTATACGTTATACGTTATACGTTATAAGTTATACGTTATACGTTATACGTTATAAGTTATACGTTATACGTTATACGTTATACGTTATACGTTATACGTTGTACGTTATACGTTATACGTTATACGTTATACGTTACGCGTAATACGTTGTACGTTATACGTTATGCTTTATACGTTGTACGTTATACGTTATACGTTATACGTTATACGTTATACGATATACGTTATACGTTGTACGTTATGCGTTATACGTTATATGTAATACGACATACGTTTTACGTTAATCCTTATACGTTCGTCGTTACACGTTATACGTTATACGTTATACGTTATACGTCATACGTTATACGTTATACGTTATACGTTATACGTTATACGTTATACGTTATACGTTATGCGTTATACGTCATGCGTTATACGTTATACGTTATACGTTGTACGTTATACGTTATACGCTATACGTTATACGTTATACGTTATACGTTGTACGTTATACGTTATACGTTATACGTTGTGCGTTATACGTTATACGTCATACGTCATAGGTTATACGATACACGTTATACGTTATACGTAATATGTAATACGTTATACGTAATACGTTATACGTTATACGTTATACGTTATACGTTATACGTTATTCGTTATACGTTATACGTTATACGTTATACGTTATACGTTATACGTTATACGTTATACGTTATACGTTATACGTTATACGTTATACGTTATACGTTATACGTTATACGTTATACGTTATACGTTATACGTTATACGTTATACGTTATACGTTATACGTTATACGTTATACGTTATACGTTATACGTTATACGTCATGCGTTATACGTTATACGTTATACGTTGTACGTTATACGTTATACGCTATACGTTATACGTTATACGTTATACGTTGTACGTTATACGTTATACGTTATACGTTGTGCGTTATACGTTATACGTCATACGTCATAGGTTATACGATACACGTTATACGTTATACGTAATATGTAATACGTTATACGTAATACGTTATACGTTATACGTTATACGTTATACGTTATACGTTATACGTTATAAGTTATACGTTATACGTTATACGTTATACGTTATACGTTATACGTTATACGTTATACGTTATAAGTTATACGTTGTACGTTATACGTTATACGTCGTACGTTATACGTTATACGTTGTACGTTATACGTTATACGTTATACCTTTTAAGTTATTCGTTATGCGTTATACGTTATACGTTATACGTTATACGTTATACGTTATACGTTATACGTTATACGTTATACGTTATACGTTATGCGTTATACGTTATACGTTATACGTTATACGTTATACGTTATACCTTTCAAGTTATTCGTTATACGTTATACGCTATACGGCATACGTTATACGTTATAAGTTATACGTTGTACGTTATACGTTATACGTCGTACGTTATACGTTATACGTTGTACGTTATACGTTATACGTTATACCTTTTAAGTTATTCGTTATACGTTCTTCGTTACGCGTTATACGTTATACGTTATACGTTATACGTTATACGTTATACGTTATACGATATACGTTATACGTTATACGTTATACATTATAAGTTATACGTTATACGTTATACGTTATACGTTATACGATATACGTTATACGTTATACGTTATACGTTATTCGTTATACGTTATACGTTATACGTTATACGTTATACGTTATACGTTATACGTTATACGTTACACGTTATTCGTTATACTTTATACGTTAAACGTTATACGTTATACGTTATACGTTATACGTTATACGTTATACGTTATACGTTTTAAGTAATACGTTATGGGTTATACGTTATACGTTATTCGTTATACGTTACACGTTATACGTTATACGTTACACGTTATAAGTTATACGTTATACGTTATACGTTATAAGTTATACGTTATACGTTATACGTTATACGTTATACGTTATACGTTGTACGTTATACGTTATACGTTATACGTTATACGTTACGCGTAATACGTTGTACGTTATACGTTATGCTTTATACGTTGTACGTTATACGTTATACGTTATACGTTATACGTTATACGATATACGTTATACGTTGTACGTTATGCGTTATACGTTATATGTAATACGACATACGTTTTACGTTAATCCTTATACGTTCGTCGTTACACGTTATACGTTATACGTTATACGTTATACGTCATACGTTATACGTTATACGTTATACGTTATACGTTATACGTTATACGTTATACGTTATGCGTTATACGTCATGCGTTATACGTTATACGTTATACGTTGTACGTTATACGTTATACGCTATACGTTATACGTTATACGTTATACGTTGTACGTTATACGTTATACGTTATACGTTGTGCGTTATACGTTATACGTCATACGTCATAGGTTATACGATACACGTTATACGTTATACGTAATATGTAATACGTTATACGTAATACGTTATACGTTATACGTTATACGTTATACGTTATACGTTATTCGTTATACGTTATACGTTATACGTTATACGTTATACGTTATACGTTATACGTTATACGTTATACGTTATACGTTATACGTTATACGTTATACGTTATACGTTATACGTTATACGTTATACGTTATACGTTATACGTTATACGTTATACGTTATACGTTATACGTTATACGTTATACGTTATACGTTATACGTTATACGTTATACGTTATACGTTATACGTTATACGTTATACGTTATACGTTATACGTTATACGTTATACGTTATACGTTATACGTTATACGTTATACGTTATACGTTATACGTTATACGTTATACGTTATACGTTATACGTTATACGTTATACGTTATACGTCATACGTTATACGTTATACGTCATAGCTTATCCGATACACGTTAAACGTTATACGTAATATGTAATACGTTATACGTTTTACGTTATTCGTTATACGTTCTTCGTTACGTGTTATACGTTATACGTTATACGTTATACGTTATACTTTATACGTTATACGACATACATTATACGATATACGTTATACGTTATACGTTATACGTTATAAGTTATACGTAATACGTTATACGTTATACGTTATACGTTATACGTTATACGTTATACGTTATACGTTACACGTTATACGTTATACGTTATACGTTATACGTTATACGTTATAAGTAATACGTTATGCGTTATACGTTATACGTTATGCGCTATACGTTGTACGTTATACGTTATGCTTTACACGTTGTACGTTATATTTTATACGTTATACGTTGTACGTTATACGTTATACGTCGTACGTTATACGTTATACGTTGTACGTTATACGTTATACGTTATACGTTATACCTTTTAAGTTATTCGTTATACGTTCTTCGTTACGCGTTACACGTTATACGTTATGCGTTATACGTTATACGTTATACGTTATACGATATACGTTATACGTTATACGTTATACGTTATAAGTTATACGTTATACGTTATACGTTATACGTTATACGTTATACGTTATACGTTATACGTTATACGTTATACGTCGTACGTTATACGTTATACGTTGTACGTTATACGTTATACGTTATACCTTTTAAGTTATTCGTTATACGTTCTTCGTTACGCGTTATACGTTATACGTAATACGTTATACGTTATACGTTATAAGTTATACGTTGTACGTTATACGTTATACGTCGTACGTTATACGTTATACGTTGTACGTTATACGTTATACGTTATACCTTTTAAGTTATTCGTTATGCGTTATACGTTATACGTTATACGTTATACGTTATACGTTATACGTTATACGTTATACGTTATACGTTATACGTTATACGTTATACGTTATACGTTATACGTTATACCTTTCAAGTTATTCGTTATACGTTATACGCTATACGGTATACGTTATACGTTATAAGTTATACGTTGTACGTTATACGTTATACGTCGTACGTTATACGTTATACGTTGTACGTTATACGTTATACGTTATACCTTTTAAGTTATTCGTTATACGTTCTTCGTTACGCGTTATACGTTATACGTTATACGTTATACGTTATACGTTATACGTTATACGATATACGTTATACGTTATACGTTATACATTATAAGTTATACGTTATACGTTATACGTTATACGTTATACGATATACGTTATACGTTATACGTTATACGTTATTCGTTATACGTTATACGTTATACATTATAAGTTATACGTTATACGTTACGCGTAATACGTTGTACGTTATACGTTATGCTTTATACGTTGTACGTTATACGTTATACGTTATACGTTATACGTTATACGATATACGTTATACGTTGTACGTTATGCGTTATACGTTATATGTAATACGACATACGTTTTACGTTAATCCTTATACGTTCGTCGTTACACGTTATACGTTATACGTTATACGTTATACGTCATACGTTATACGTTATACGTTATACGTTATACGTTATACGTTATACGTTATACGTTATGCGTTATACGTCATGCGTTATACGTTATACGTTATACGTTGTACGTTATACGTTATACGCTATACGTTATACGTTATACGTTATACGTTGTACGTTATACGTTATACGTTATACGTTGTGCGTTATACGTTATACGTCATACGTCATAGGTTATACGATACACGTTATACGTTATACGTAATATGTAATACGTTATACGTAATACGTTATACGTTATACGTTATACGTTATACGTTATACGTTATACGTTATACGTTATACGTTATACGTTATACGTTATACGTTATACGTTATACGTTATACGTTATACGTTATACGTTATACGTTATACGTTATACGTTATACGTTATACGTTATACGTCATACGTTATACGTTATACGTCATAGCTTATCCGATACACGTTAAACGTTATACGTCATAGCTTATCCGATACACGTTAAACGTTATACGTAATATGTAATACGTTATACGTTTTACGTTATTCGTTATACGTTCTTCGTTACGTGTTATACGTTATACGTTATACGTTATACGTTATACTTTATACGTTATACGACATACATTATACGATATACGTTATACGTTATACGTTATACGTTATAAGTTATACGTAATACGTTATACGTTATACGTTATACGTTATACGTTATACGTTATACGTTATACGTTACACGTTATACGTTATACGTTATACGTTATACGTTATACGTTATAAGTAATACGTTATGCGTTATACGTTATACGTTATGCGCTATACGTTGTACGTTATACGTTATGCTTTACACGTTGTACGTTATATTTTATACGTTATACGTTGTACGTTATACGTTATACGTCGTACGTTATACGTTATACGTTGTACGTTATACGTTATACGTTATACGTTATACCTTTTAAGTTATTCGTTATACGTTCTTCGTTACGCGTTACACGTTATACGTTATGCGTTATACGTTATACGTTATACGTTATACGATATACGTTATACGTTATACGTTATACGTTATAAGTTATACGTTATACGTTATACGTTATACGTTATACGTTATACGTTATACGTTATACGTTATACGTTATACGTCGTACGTTATACGTTATACGTTGTACGTTATACGTTATACGTTATACCTTTTAAGTTATTCGTTATACGTTCTTCGTTACGCGTTATACGTTATAAGTAATACGTTATACGTTATACGTTATAAGTTATACGTTGTACGTTATACGTTATACGTCGTACGTTATACGTTATACGTTGTACGTTATACGTTATACGTTATACCTTTTAAGTTATTCGTTATGCGTTATACGTTATACGTTATACGTTATACGTTATACGTTATACGTTATACGTTATACGTTATACGTTATACGTTATACGTTATACGTTATACGTTATACGTTATACCTTTCAAGTTATTCGTTATACGTTATACGCTATACGGTATACGTTATACGTTATAAGTTATACGTTGTACGTTATACGTTATACGTCGTACGTTATACGTTATACGTTGTACGTTATACGTTATACGTTATACCTTTTAAGTTATTCGTTATACGTTCTTCGTTACGCGTTATACGTTATACGTTATACGTTATACGTTATACGTCGTACGTTATACGTTATACGTTGTACGTTATACGTTATACGTTATACCTTTTAAGTTATTCGTTATACGTTCTTCGTTACGCGTTATACGTTATACGTAATACGTTATACGTTATACGTTATAAGTTATACGTTGTACGTTATACGTTATACGTCGTACGTTATACGTTATACGTTGTACGTTATACGTTATACGTTATACCTTTTAAGTTATTCGTTATGCGTTATACGTTATACGTTATACGTTATACGTTATACGTTATACGTTATACGTTATACGTTATACGTTATACGTTATACGTTATACGTTATACGTTATACGTTATACCTTTCAAGTTATTCGTTATACGTTATACGCTATACGGTATACGTTATACGTTATAAGTTATACGTTGTACGTTATACGTTATACGTCGTACGTTATACGTTATACGTTGTACGTTATACGTTATACGTTATACCTTTTAAGTTATTCGTTATACGTTCTTCGTTACGCGTTATACGTTATACGTTATACGTTATACGTTATACGTTATACGTTATACGATATACGTTATACGTTATACGTTATACATTATAAGTTATACGTTATACGTTATACGTTATACGTTATACGATATACGTTATACGTTATACGTTATACGTTATTCGTTATACGTTATACGTTATACATTATAAGTTATACGTTATACGTTACGCGTAATACGTTGTACGTTATACGTTATGCTTTATACGTTGTACGTTATACGTTATACGTTATACGTTATACGTTATACGATATACGTTATACGTTGTACGTTATGCGTTATACGTTATATGTAATACGACATACGTTTTACGTTAATCCTTATACGTTCGTCGTTACACGTTATACGTTATACGTTCGTCGTTACACGTTATACGTTATACGTTATACGTTATACGTCATACGTTATACGTTATACGTTATACGTTATACGTTATACGTTATACGTTATACGTTATGCGTTATACGTCATGCGTTATACGTTATACGTTATACGTTGTACGTTATACGTTATACGTTATACGTTATACGTTGTACGTTATACGTTATACGTTATACGTTGTGCGTTATACGTTATACGTCATACGTCATAGGTTATACGATACACGTTATACGTTATACGTAATATGTAATACGTTATACGTAATACGTTATACGTTATACGTTATACGTTATACGTTATACGTTATACGTTATACGTTATACGTTATACGTTATACGTTATACGTTATACGTTATACGTTATACGTTATACGTTATACGTTATACGTTATACGTTATACGTTATACGTCATACGTTATACGTTATACGTCATAGCTTATCCGATACACGTTAAACGTTATACGTCATAGCTTATCCGATACACGTTAAACGTTATACGTAATATGTAATACGTTATACGTTTTACGTTATTCGTTATACGTTCTTCGTTACGTGTTATACGTTATACGTTATACGTTATACGTTATACTTTATACGTTATACGACATACATTATACGATATACGTTATACGTTATACGTTATACGTTATAAGTTATACGTAATACGTTATACGTTATACGTTATACGTTATACGTTATACGTTATACGTTATACGTTACACGTTATACGTTATACGTTATACGTTATACGTTATACGTTATAAGTAATACGTTATGCGTTATACGTTATACGTTATGCGCTATACGTTGTACGTTATACGTTATGCTTTACACGTTGTACGTTATATTTTATACGTTATACGTTGTACGTTATACGTTATACGTCGTACGTTATACGTTATACGTTGTACGTTATACGTTATACGTTATACGTTATACCTTTTAAGTTATTCGTTATACGTTCTTCGTTACGCGTTACACGTTATACGTTATGCGTTATACGTTATACGTTATACGTTATACGATATACGTTATACGTTATACGTTATACGTTATAAGTTATACGTTATACGTTATACGTTATACGTTATACGTTATACGTTATACGTTATACGTTATACGTTATACGTCGTACGTTATACGTTATACGTTGTACGTTATACGTTATACGTTATACCTTTTAAGTTATTCGTTATACGTTCTTCGTTACGCGTTATACGTTATAAGTAATACGTTATACGTTATACGTTATAAGTTATACGTTGTACGTTATACGTTATACGTCGTACGTTATACGTTATACGTTGTACGTTATACGTTATACGTTATACCTTTTAAGTTATTCGTTATGCGTTATACGTTATACGTTATACGTTATACGTTATACGTTATACGTTATACGTTATACGTTATACGTTATACGTTATACGTTATACGTTATACGTTATACGTTATACCTTTCAAGTTATTCGTTATACGTTATACGCTATACGGTATACGTTATACGTTATAAGTTATACGTTGTACGTTATACGTTATACGTCGTACGTTATACGTTATACGTTGTACGTTATACGTTATACGTTATACCTTTTAAGTTATTCGTTATACGTTCTTCGTTACGCGTTATACGTTATACGTTATACGTTATACGTTATACGTTATACGTTATACGATATACGTTATACGTTATACGTTATACATTATAAGTTATACGTTATACGTTATACGTTATACGTTATACGATATACGTTATACGTTATACGTTATACGTTATTCGTTATACGTTATACGTTATACATTATAAGTTATACGTTATACGTTACGCGTAATACGTTGTACGTTATACGTTATGCTTTATACGTTGTACGTTATACGTTATACGTTATACGTTATACGTTATACGATATACGTTATACGTTGTACGTTATGCGTTATACGTTATATGTAATACGACATACGTTTTACGTTAATCCTTATACGTTCGTCGTTACACGTTATACGTTATACGTTATACGTTATACGTCATACGTTATACGTTATACGTTATACGTTATACGTTATACGTTATACGTTATACGTTATGCGTTATACGTCATGCGTTATACGTTATACGTTATACGTTGTACGTTATACGTTATACGCTATACGTTATACGTTATACGTTATACGTTGTACGTTATACGTTATACGTTATACGTTGTGCGTTATACGTTATACGTCATACGTCATAGGTTATACGATACACGTTATACGTTATACGTAATATGTAATACGTTATACGTAATACGTTATACGTTATACGTTATACGTTATACGTTATACGTTATACGTTATACGTTATACGTTATACGTTATACGTTATACGTTATACGTTATACGTTATACGTTATACGTTATACGTTATACGTTATACGTTATACGTTATACGTTATACGTTATACGTTATACGTTATACGTTATACGTTATACGTTATGCGTTATACGTTATGCGTTATACGTTATACGTTATACGTTATACGTTATACGTTATACGTTATACGTTATACGTTATACGTTATACGTTATACGTTATACGTTATACGTTATACGTTATACGTTATACGTTATACGTTATACGTTATACGTTATACGTTATACGTTATACGTTATACGTTATACGTTATACGTTATACGTTATACGTTATACGTTATACGTTATACGTTATACGTTATACGTCATACGTTATACGTTATACGTCATAGCTTATCCGATACACGTTAAACGTTATACGTAATATGTAATACGTTATACGTTTTACGTTATTCGTTATACGTTCTTCGTTACGTGTTATACGTTATACGTTATACGTTATACGTTATACTTTATACGTTATACGACATACATTATACGATATACGTTATACGTTATACGTTATACGTTATAAGTTATACGTAATACGTTATACGTTATACGTTATACGTTATACGTTATACGTTATACGTTATACGTTACACGTTATACGTTATACGTTATACGTTATACGTTATACGTTATAAGTAATACGTTATGCGTTATACGTTATACGTTATGCGCTATACGTTGTACGTTATACGTTATGCTTTACACGTTGTACGTTATATTTTATACGTTATACGTTGTACGTTATACGTTATACGTCGTACGTTATACGTTATACGTTGTACGTTATACGTTATACGTTATACCTTTTAAGTTATTCGTTATACGTTCTTCGTTACGCGTTACACGTTATACGTTATGCGTTATACGTTATACGTTATACGTTATACGATATACGTTATACGTTATACGTTATACGTTATACGTCATACGTTATACGTTATACGTTATACGTTATACGTTATACGTTATACGTTATACGTTATGCGTTATACGTCATGCGTTATACGTTATACGTTATACGTTGTACGTTATACGTTATACGCTATACGTTATACGTTATACGTTATACGTTGTACGTTATACGTTATACGTTATACGTTGTGCGTTATACGTTATACGTCATACGTCATAGGTTATACGATACACGTTATACGTTATACGTAATATGTAATACGTTATACGTAATACGTTATACGTTATACGTTATACGTTATACGTTATACGTTATACGTTATAAGTTATACGTTATACGTTATACGTTATACGTTATACGTTATACGTTATACGTTATACGTTATAAGTTATACGTTGTACGTTATACGTTATACGTCGTACGTTATACGTTATACGTTGTACGTTATACGTTATACGTTATACCTTTTAAGTTATTCGTTATGCGTTATACGTTATACGTTATACGTTATACGTTATACGTTATACGTTATACGTTATACGTTATACGTTATACGTTATACGTTATACGTTATACGTTATACGTTATACGTTATACGTTATACGTTATACGTTATACGTTATACGTTATACCTTTCAAGTTATTCGTTATACGTTATACGCTATACGGTATACGTTATACGTTATAAGTTATACGTTGTACGTTATACGTTATACGTCGTACGTTATACGTTATACGTTGTACGTTATACGTTATACGTTATACCTTTTAAGTTATTCGTTATACGTTCTTCGTTACGCGTTATACGTTATACGTTATACGTTATACGTTATACGTTATACGTTATACGATATACGTTATACGTTATACGTTATACATTATAAGTTATACGTTATACGTTATACGTTATACGTTATACGTTATACGATATACGTTATACGTTATACGTTATACGTTATTCGTTATACGTTATACGTTATACGTTATACGTTATACGTTATACGTTATACGTTATACGTTACACGTTATTCGTTATACTTTATACGTTAAACGTTATACGTTATACGTTATACGTTATACGTTATACGTTATACGTTATACGTTATACGTTATACGTTTTAAGTAATACGTTATGGGTTATACGTTATACGTTATTCGTTATACGTTACACGTTATACGTTATACGTTATACGTTATAAGTTATACGTTATACGTTATACGTTATAAGTTATACGTTATACGTTATACGTTATACGTTATACGTTATACGTTGTACGTTATACGTTATACGTTATACGTTATACGTTACGCGTAATACGTTGTACGTTATACGTTATGCTTTATACGTTGTACGTTATACGTTATACGTTATACGTTATACGTTATACGTTATACGATATACGTTATACGTTGTACGTTATGCGTTATACGTTATATGTAATACGACATACGTTTTACGTTAATCCTTATACGTTCGTCGTTACACGTTATACGTTATACGTTATACGTTATACGTCATACGTTATACGTTATACGTTATACGTTATACGTTATACGTTATACGTTATACGTTATGCGTTATACGTCATGCGTTATACGTTATACGTTATACGTTGTACGTTATACGTTATACGCTATACGTTATACGTTATACGTTATACGTTGTACGTTATACGTTATACGTTATACGTTGTGCGTTATACGTTATACGTCATACGTCATAGGTTATACGATACACGTTATACGTTATACGTAATATGTAATACGTTATACGTAATACGTTATACGTTATACGTTATACGTTATACGTTATACGTTATTCGTTATACGTTATACGTTATACGTTATACGTTATACGTTATACGTTATACGTTATACGTTATACGTTATACGTTATACGTTATACGTTATACGTTATACGTTATACGTTATACGTTATACGTTATACGTTATACGTTATACGTTATACGTTATACGTTATACGTTATACGTTATACGTTATACGTTATACGTTATACGTTATACGTTATACGTTATACGTTATACGTTATACGTTATACGTTATACGTCATACGTTATACGTTATACGTCATAGCTTATCCGATACACGTTAAACGTTATACGTAATATGTAATACGTTATACGTTTTACGTTATTCGTTATACGTTCTTCGTTACGTGTTATACGTTATACGTTATACGTTATACGTTATACTTTATACGTTATACGACATACATTATACGATATACGTTATACGTTATACGTTATACGTTATAAGTTATACGTAATACGTTATACGTTATACGTTATACGTTATACGTTATACGTTATACGTTATACGTTACACGTTATACGTTATACGTTATACGTTATACGTTATACGTTATAAGTAATACGTTATGCGTTATACGTTATACGTTATGCGCTATACGTTGTACGTTATACGTTATGCTTTACACGTTGTACGTTATATTTTATACGTTATACGTTGTACGTTATACGTTATACGTCGTACGTTATACGTTATACGTTGTGCGTTATACGTTATACGTTATACCTTTTAAGTTATTCGTTATACGTTCTTCGTTACGCGTTACACGTTATACGTTATGCGTTATACGTTATACGTTATACGTTATACGATATACGTTATACGTTATACGTTATACGTTATAAGTTATACGTTATACGTTATACGTTATACGTTATACGTTATACGTTATACGTTATACGTTATACGTTATACGTCGTACGTTATACGTTATACGTTGT
Source organism: Ptiloglossa arizonensis (assembly GCF_051014685.1). Classification (NCBI taxonomy): domain Eukaryota; kingdom Metazoa; phylum Arthropoda; class Insecta; order Hymenoptera; family Colletidae; genus Ptiloglossa; species Ptiloglossa arizonensis. The sequence goes on along the minus strand of NW_027478783.1, from coordinate 128,663 downwards.
ACGTTATACGTTATACGTTATACCTTTTAAGTTATTCGTTATACGTTCTTCGTTACGCGTTATACGTTATACGTTATACGTTATACGTTATACGTTATAAGTTATACGTTGTACGTTATACGTTATACGTCGTACGTTATACGTTATACGTTGTACGTTATACGTTATACGTTATACCTTTTAAGTTATTCGTTATGCGTTATACGTTATACGTTATACGTTATACGTTATACGTTATACGTTATACGTTATACGTTATACGTTATACGTTATACGTTATACGTTATACGTTATACGTTATACGTTATACCTTTCAAGTTATTCGTTATACGTTATACGCTATACGGTATACGTTATACGTTATAAGTTATACGTTGTACGTTATACGTTATACGTCGTACGTTATACGTTATACGTTGTACGTTATACGTTATACGTTATACCTTTTAAGTTATTCGTTATACGTTCTTCGTTACGCGTTATACGTTATACGTTATACGTTATACGTTATACGTTATACGTTATACGATATACGTTATACGTTATACGTTATACATTATAAGTTATACGTTATACGTTATACGTTATACGTTATACGTTATACGATATACGTTATACGTTATACGTTATACGTTATTCGTTATACGTTATACGTTATACATTATAAGTTATACGTTATACGTTATACGTTATACGTTATACGATATACGTTATACGTTATACGTTATACGTTATTCGTTATACGTTATACGTTATACGTTATACGTTATACGTTATACGTTATACGTTGGGAGAGTCGTGCGCCGGCAGCCGACGGAGACGGACGTGTGCGGCGTGTCGGGACGGCGGGACGTTGTGTTGACGTTGTGTTGTGTTGTTTGCATTGAAAAGGTAGGACCCGTACACGCGAACCGCACGCACGTGCGTACGAGGGTTTTGATTCGTTGAACAATCGAGAGATCATCGGTGAACGGTGCTGTGACACGTTAACTACGGGTGCACGCGGGTGTGTCTATAAATAGCTTCGTGTGATTCGGAGTGTCGCGTTTGATCCACGTGCTCTTTCGGAGCAGGTCACGGAGAAAAGATTGTCAACAAGAAACACGGACCGCGGGGCACGAGCGAACGGCGGAAAACAAGGACAGGAGAAGGACGGTGTGGTGCGTATCGGGACGTTGTGTTGTTCGCATTAAAAAGGTAAGACCCGTACACGCGAATCGCACGCACGTGCGTACGAGGGTTCGATTCGATTCGTTGAACAATCGAGAGTTCATCGGTGAACGGTGCTGCGACACGTTAACTACGGGTGCACGCGGGTGTGTCTATAAATAGCTTCGTGTGATTCGGAGTGTCGCGTTCGATCCACGTGCTCTTTCGGAGCAGGTCACGGAGAAAAGATTGTCAACAAGAAACACGGACCGCGGGGCACGGGCGAACGAACGGCGGAAAACAAGGACAGAGAACAGTCACCTGCTATCGGATTCGGAACGATCGTTTCGCGAACGAATCGCGTCGATGTTGACAACAGCATCGTATACGCGCGTGTTTCCCTTCCGTCCTCGTGACATAAACACATCGTAAACACGCGCGACGCGCGACGCGCTCGCGTATTCATTACGTATTCATTACGAAATTCCGACGAGTCCTTGTCTCGTATACTCGTCCCGGTCGTGTAAACAAAAAGCGGGACGGAACACGCTGGGCGGAAGTGCCCCGCGGATTATCGGATTATCGGATTATCGGATTATCGGATTATCGGATTATCGCGATACGCGGTACTTTCGACAAATTGGCGCGTTCCATTCGATCGCGGTAGCGGGAATCGATATATCGCGAGATTCTCGCCGACGTCACCGAGTAAAAAGGAACGAATACCCGAAGTGTGATCCTTGCTCGGAACGAGAATACGAAATCCTGTTAACTCGATCCGTTAATGTAACGGGCACGAAGACTGGCCGGCGACTACTCGGTGACGCGTCCGCGCGTATCATATGCGCGTATCAACGGAACGAAATCGCGCGTAAATAAAACTTGTTGTTCCGGGACGGGCGCAACAGCGGAAGAAGAGGAATCGAACACGCGGAGAAGCTTGCCGTGGTTCGTAACGGCGGACGAAGGGAAGGGGACGAGAGGCGAACGATGCTGTCCGGTCGTCGCGGTTAATTCGCACGTGTCGCGATGTCGGGCGGCAAGGCGGGCGTCCGTGGCACCGGCGCCGAGTGCAGGAAGTTCGCGCCGAACATATTCAACAAGAGCAAGTGCAGCAGCTGCTTCAAGCAGAAGGAGGAGCACAGCGCGGAGGCTCTGGAATGCAACAGGGCCACGAGGAAGATTTCAAAATGCGGATACCTGTTCGTCGCCCCCGGCTGGGACTTCTCGAATCCCCTGAATCGGACCAAGAGGTGGCAGAGAAGATGGTTCGATCTGTACGACGACGGGGAGCTAACGTACTCGGTGGACGAACACACAAGGGTTAGAAGGAAGATAATATGTTCTGGGATTGGAGGTGTTTGTAGAAGAGAAGAAGAGAAGAAGGGAATCGTAGGTGGATTTTGTTCGATGTGAGTCTAAGTTTCGAGGGGATCCCTCAGGGGCTGTAGCTTGTTGCTACAGTACGGGACTGGCAAACCCGAGGTGCCCGATGCCAAACCACACCGTAAGACTCCTGTTGGTCGTCGCAACGACCCACTCCCAATTCCTCTTTTGGCTTTGAGAGTGGTACGTGACGGCAGGAGGGACGGGGGCCTTGGCTTTACCGCCCGGGCCGCGAGGATGGTAACTCTATAAATTGCCCTCCAATCCTAAGCTACGGTGCGCGGTGATGGGATGCGTGGTTGGGGGGGAGGCCCCAATCCCAAGCGGCCAACAACTCCGGGGTACCTGCCGACCCCCCGGAGTATTTAGGCCTGCCCGGGTATGGCGGCTCTGCCCGGGTCGACTTACGTTCCGACCAACTCGTGGGATCCAAAATGGAAAAAACTAATTCTAAAAAAAAAAAAGGGGGAGGGGGGACGGTGCGTGTGGCGCGAGGGGTGGCGACGGAGGGGGCACTCGTGCCCCACCCGGCGCCGTTCGAGGAGGGGGACGAGACGGCGTCGGTCTCGTCCCTGGCGTCCGCGACCAGCGCCGCGGGCGTAAAGAGGCGCAGGACGGTGGAGGGGCGGAGGACGGAGGAAGCTCCGTCCACGTCCGCTGCTCCACCGTTGCTCACGGTGAGCGACGGGGAGGAGGACCTCAGGGACGAGGATACGGCCCATGTATCGGCCCGTATTGCCTCGTCCCTGAGGTCTATTGAGAAGGTGGCCGCCACCTCGCGGGGGCTGACTACAGCCTCCGCGAGGTCGGTTGGCCAGGCCGCGACGGAGGCGCGGAGGGCTCTCCAGGAGCTGGGACGACGTGTCCCAGCTGCCTTGGAGTACACGAACGCCCAATTGAGGCAGCGTGTGGAGGCTCTGAAAGACGAGCTTGCGTGCTCGCGGAGGGAGACGGACGCCCTTAGGAGGCGCCCTCATCCGGGGCCGACGGGCGACTGCACGTGTGGGAGGGGGAAGGCGGGAGCTCCCCCCACACCAGCGACGTCCATGAGGAGCATCGAGCTCCTCATGGACGCCAAGATGGCGGCCATGATGGCCGTCATCCGCGGCGAAATCCGGGCGGCGCTTCGCCCCAAGGGCGGAGCGCCGGCGGGACCGAGGACCGGGCCTGGGAAACAAACGGGGGGCGGGGGACCGCAGGGGGGGACCATCGCGGTTCCGGGCCCTGCGGCAAAGACGAAGGGCAAGGGTGCCGTGGTGGGGGCGACGGCGGGGGCACAAATGCCTCCGCCGCCGCCCCCATCCGGTCCCTTGTGGACCGAGGTCCTGGGCCGAAGGGCGGGAAGGACGGCGAGGAGGGCGGCCCGGGTGCCGCCGCCTCCCCCGCCGGTTGCCCCGAAGAGGGACGGAAAGGCGGGGAGGGCGAAGCCCCGTCTGGGACGCCCCCCTTCAACGGCAGCAGTCATGCTGACCGTCCCGGAGGGGGGGGGGCGTCTCCTACGGGGAGGTGATGGCAGCGGCCAAGGAAAAGATATCCTTGGCCGCACTCGCCATCGAGTCGGTCCGCCCGAGATGGGCAGTGACGGGGGCGCTCATGCTGCGCGTGAGCGGCCCCGACAACGCAGCCAGGGCGGACCGACTGGCCGAAAAGCTGGGCGAGGCCTTGGCACCCCGGGGTGTCAGGGTCGCCCGGCCCACAAAGAGCGCGGAGCTGCGCGTTTGTGGGCTGGACGACTCGGTCACCCGGGAGGAGGTGGCCAGGGCGCTGAACCAGGCCGGTGGCTGCTCTGAGGGGGACATCCGGACCGGGGAGGTCCGGCGGTCCTCCACCGGCCTGGGAGCGGTGTGGGCACGGTGCCCTCTTCCGGCTGCCCGGAAGTTAGAAGCAGTCGGGAGGATCGTGGTGGGGTGGGTGTCGGCAAGGATCGAGGTCCTCGCCCAACGCCCACTCCAGTGCTACCGCTGTCTGGAGACGGGCCATGTCAGGCAGCGGTGCACCTCCGCGGTGGACCGCAGCGGTACTTGTTACCGCTGCGGTGCCGAAGGCCACCGCGCGAGCCACTGCGCGGCGGCCCCCAAGTGCCCGCTGTGTGCGGACATGGGGAGACCAGCCGCGCACCGAATGGGGGGGAAGCAATGTACCCCCCCATCCCGACGAGGGCAGAGGAGAGGGGCGCCGGGGCCGCTCCCGGCGCCGGTGAGAGCGGCCCCAGCTGCGAGCGCCGCGGCGCCTGCGGACCTGGCCGCGACCGACGCGACGGTCGCAAGGAAGAGGTCGGAGGCGGCGACGGCGTTGGTGTCCGCGATGGAGGTGGACATCGGCCCCGCCGCCGTCCTCACGGAGGTGCCACCAGGAGGCGGTGAGGAGGCCATCAAATAATGGCTCCCCGCCTCCTCCTGCAGGCCAACCTCAACCACTGCCGTGCAGCGCAGGACCTGATGTGTCAGACGCTGGCGGAGTGGGGGGGTGGTCTGGCAGTCGCCGCCGAGCCGTACCGCGTCCCCGACCATCCGCATTGGATGGGGGATGCGGCCGGCTTGGTGGCGGCTGTGTGGCAGGGCGGTGAAGGGTCCCCTCCGTTCTCCTTACTGGAGAACGGGGCGGGATTCGTCGCCGTCCAGTGGGGGGGAGTCGCCGTGGTGGGGTGCTACGTTTCGCCCAACTGCGGCCTAGCTGCCTTCGAGCAGTACTTGGCCGGGGTGGGGGCGTGCCTCACAAGGATTGCGCCCCGGCCGGTGCTGGTCCTGGGGGACTTCAATGCCTGGTCTGTGGCATGGGGGTCCCCCAGGACCAATCGGAGGGGCGAGGCTCTGGGCGACTGGGCGGCGGGCTTCGACCTCCGGTTGATTAACCGGGGGTCGGAGCTGACGTGCGTGCGGCGCGGGGGAGGGTCCATAGTGGATTTGACGTTTGGATCCCCCGGCGCCGCGCGTATGGTGTCCGGGTGGGACGTGGTGGTGGGGGAGGAGACATTATCGGACCACCGGTATATCCGCGTGGTCTTGACCTCCCCCGAGGCCGCCGCGGCCCCGCACCGACACCTCCGCCCGGGAGCGGGTAGCGCCCCACCACCACCACGCAGATGGGCGCTTCGGCGCCTTGACAAGGACGTCCTGGTGGCGGCCGCTCTGGCCGAAACCTGGCCTCGACGGGAGACCAGGCTGCCCGACCTGGAGGGGGCCGTGGCTCGGCTCGGGAGCGCCGTCGCGCGCATTTGCGACGCGGCGATGCCCCGGGCCGGGCCGCGGTCTCCTCGTCGGGCGGTGTACTGGTGGTCGGGCGAAATCGGGGAATTGCGGACAGCATGCGTCCGGGCCCGACGCCAGTACACCCGCGCGCGTCGTCGGGCCGGACGGAACGGCGACGACGGCGCGCGGGCTAGGGCGGCGGAACTGTACGAGTCCTATCGCGCGGGAAAGAGGGCTCTGCAGGTCGCCATCAAACGGGCCAAGGCCCAGAGCTGGAAGGAGCTCCTCGAGACCCTCGAGCGGGATCCATGGGGGCGCCCATACCGGATAGTTCTGAATAAACTCCGGCCATGGGCGCCCCCGATCACCGAGGGTCTCGACCCCCAGCTCTTGAGGGACGTGGTCGACACGCTCTTCCCGATCGTGGGGGAGAGCGGGCCACGTCCCTCTGCGGACCCGACCACCTGGTCCGCGGAGCTGGGGGTCTCGGCTGGGGAGCTAGCCGCGGCCATCCGAAGACTCGGGGCGAAGGATACTGCCCCGGGTCCTTCGGGAGTGCCCGGCCGAGTCTTGGTCTTGGCCGCGGACGTTCTGGGTGACGCCCTCCGGGAGCTATTCGACCGCTGCCTGGAGGCCGGGCGATTCCCCTCCGCATGGAAGGTGGCCCGAATGGTCCTCCTCCGGAAAGAGGGTAGGCCCGCGGACTCTCCGTCAGCGTACCGGCCGATTTGCCTGCTCGACGATGTGGGCAAGCTCCTAGAAAGAGTCGTGGCGGCCCGCATCGTCGGGCACCTGTCGCGGGGTGGGCCCGGGCTGGCGGAGTGCCAGTTCGGGTTCCGGGAGGGCCGGTCGACGATCGACGCGATTCGACGCGTCCGGTCCCTCTCGGCCTCGGCGGTCTCCCGGGGTGGGGTGGCATTGGCGGTGTCCTTGGACATCGCCAATGCGTTTAACACCCTACCCTGGGCGGCGATTAGGCGGGGGCTTGAGGAACATCGAGTCCCCGCCTACCTTAGGGCAGTCGTCGAGGACTACCTCCGCGACAGGTGGATCGAGTATCCGGGCCGGTGCGGGACGGAGAGGAGAGCGGTGTACTCCGGGGTTCCGCAGGGGTCGGTGTTAGGACCCCTGCTGTGGAACCTCGGGTACGACACCGTCCTGCGGGCCGAAGACCTCCCCGACGGCGTCAGTCTGACATGTTACGCGGACGACACCTTGTTGTTGGCCGTCGGGGGGGACTGGAGGGGGGCTGTTCGGGCCGCCGAGGACGGTGTCCGGCGCGTCGTCTCCCGGATCAGGGGGATCGGTTTGGAGGTGGCTCTCCACAAAACCGAGGTACTCGGGATGTATAGACCCCGGGGAGAGCCGCCTCCCCCCCTGATCCGGGTGGGTGAGACAGACGTCGAGGTGAGGTCTCAGATGAAATATCTGGGACTTCACCTCGACAGCCACTGGCGCTTCGAGGGCCATTTCCGGGCCCTGGCCCCGCGGTTGGAGAGGATAGTTGGCGCTTTGGGCCGTATCCTCCCCAACCTGCGGGGCCCGAGTGACCGGGTTCGCCGCCTCTACGCGGGAATGGTCCACTCGGTGGCCCTATACGGGGCCCCCGTTTGGGCGGGCGACCTGGCCGCCTCCCGGCGCAGCAAGGTATTGCTGCGCCGGGTTCAAAGGCGGCTTGCACTGCGGATCGCCCGGGGGTACCGGACCGTTTCGTATGAGGCGGCGAGCGTCCTGTCAGGGCTACCCCCGGCGGACTTGATCGCGGGCGCGCATGCGGCTTTCTACGAGGGCCGCATGCGCGCCCGCGAGGATGGGGTGGTCCTGGCGGGCTGCGAGGTGGAGGCCCTGAGGCGCCAGGCCCGGGAGTCCATGCTGCAGCTTTGGCAGCAGCGGCTGGCCGAGCCGTTGTTCGGCCAGAGGACTGTCCGGGCTATCCGGCCGGTCCTGTTTGAGTGGCTGGGTAGGCGCTTCGGCTCACTCACCTACCGGTTGGTGCAGGTGCTGTCCGGGCACGGATGCTTCGGTCAGTACCTGTGCCGGATCGGTGTGGAAGAGGCGGCGCGCTGCTGGCACTGTCCAGCGGACGAGGACACGGCGCAACACACCCTCGAGGTGTGTCCGGCCTGGGGGGTGGAGCGCCGTGTCCTCACGGCCGTGATTGGGGCGGACCTATCGCTGCCGGGCGTGGTACAGGCCATGCTCGGCAGCGAGACGAAGTGGCGGGCCGTGGCCTCCTTCTGCGAGGAGGTAATCTCGCGGAAGGAGGCCGCGAGCCGCATTCGCGAGAGCGGGAGACCGCGAGCGAGGCCTCGTCCGAGGCCGGGGGCGGGTGGGCCTCCGGAAGGGCTGGGGAGGCCACCCTGAGAGCGGCGGGCGGGGGTGCGTAGCCCTTGAGGCTCGTGCCACCGCCCGTCGTCTGAGGGGTGGGAGGAATAAGGGACGGCGACGCTCTCGAGGGCGGAGAGGCCAGAGCCGCCCTCGGGAGCGTACGAGCCGGGGTGCGGCCGCGCCGACGGCACGGTCCCAGGGCCGTGCCTCCGGCGCGGCTATGGGGGCCGTGGGCGGTCGCGAGTGTGGGACTCGCGGCCGACCTCGGGCGGCCCCCGGGAGTGGGACGTCGGAGCAGTGTGGCCCTGCTCCGACGTCGGGCGCCAGAGCGCCGAGGAGAAAACAGGGAAGGGAGGGTGAAGTACCCCCTACCTTCCCTGGAACGGGAGGACACGGGCGCGAGAGCCCTGCACGGGGGAGCACCTGATGTTATGATGTCTTCGGTCCCAGGTGCTCCCCCTGCATAGTGCGAGGATGGCCACCGTGGTGGGTTTTAGTGGGTAGGTCCCGCGCCCGATGGGTTTCCTTCCGGGCGCGGGGAATCCCACACTCCCCCCGCCCCTCCCCAGGCGGCGGGGGGGTCTTTCGAAGATTTCCCCCACGTTAATAAAAAAAAAAAAAAAAAAAAAAAAAAATACGTTATACGTTATACGTTACGCGTAATACGTTGTACGTTATACGTTATGCTTTATACGTTGTACGTTATACGTTATACGTTATACGTTATACGTTATACGATATACGTTATACGTTGTACGTTATGCGTTATACGTTATATGTAATACGACATACGTTTTACGTTAATCCTTATACGTTCGTCGTTACACGTTATACGTTATACGTTATACGTTATACGTCATACGTTATACGTTATACGTTATACGTTATACGTTATACGTTATACGTTATACGTTATGCGTTATACGTCATGCGTTATACGTTATACGTTATACGTTGTACGTTATACGTTATACGCTATACGTTATACGTTATACGTTATACGTTGTACGTTATACGTTATACGTTATACGTTGTGCGTTATACGTTATACGTCATACGTCATAGGTTATACGATACACGTTATACGTTATACGTAATATGTAATACGTTATACGTAATACGATATACGTTATACGTTATACGTTATACGTTATACGTTATACGTTATACGTTATACGTTATACGTTATACGTTATACGTTATACGTTATACGTTATACGTTATACGTTATACGTTATACGTTATACGTTATACGTTATACGTTATACGTTATACGTTATACGTTATACGTTATACGTTATACGTTATACGTTATACGTTATACGTTATACGTTATACGTTATACGTTATACGTTATACGTTATACGTTATACGTTATACGTTATACGTTATACGTTATACGTTATACGTTATACGTTATACGTTATACGTTATACGTTATACGTTATACGTTATACGTTATACGTTATACGTTATACGTTATACGTTATACGTTATACGTTATACGTTATACGTTATACGTTATACGTTATACGTCATACGTTATACGTTATACGTCATAGCTTATCCGATACACGTTAAACGTTATACGTAATATGTAATACGTTATACGTTTTACGTTATTCGTTATACGTTCTTCGTTACGTGTTATACGTTATACGTTATACGTTATACGTTATACTTTATACGTTATACGTTATACGTTATACGTTATACGTTATACGTTATACGTTATACGTTATACGTTATACGTTATACGTTATACGTTATACGTTATACGTTATACGTCATACGTTATACGTTATACGTCATAGCTTATCCGATACACGTTAAACGTTATACGTAATATGTAATACGTTATACGTTTTACGTTATTCGTTATACGTTCTTCGTTACGTGTTATACGTTATACGTTATACGTTATACGTTATACTTTATACGTTATACGACATACATTATACGATATACGTTATACGTTATACGTTATACGTTATAAGTTATACGTAATACGTTATACGTTATACGTTATACGTTATACGTTATACGTTATACGTTATACGTTACACGTTATACGTTATACGTTATACGTTATACGTTATACGTTATACGTTATAAGTAATACGTTATGCGTTATACGTTATACGTTATGCGCTATACGTTGTACGTTATACGTTATGCTTTACACGTTGTACGTTATATTTTATACGTTATACGTTGTACGTTATACGTTATACGTCGTACGTTATACGTTATACGTTGTACGTTATACGTTATACGTTATACGTTATACGTTATACGATATACGTTATACGTTGTACGTTATGCGTTATACGTTATATGTAATACGACATACGTTTTACGTTAATCCTTATACGTTCGTCGTTACACGTTATACGTTATACGTTATACGTTATACGTCATACGTTATACGTTATACGTTATACGTTATACGTTATACGTTATACGTTATACGTTATGCGTTATACGTCATGCGTTATACGTTATACGTTATACGTTGTACGTTATACGTTATACGCTATACGTTATACGTTATACGTTATACGTTGTACGTTATACGTTATACGTTATACGTTGTGCGTTATACGTTATACGTCATACGTCATACGTTATACGATACACGTTATACGTTATACGTAATATGTAATACGTTATACGTAATACGATATACGTTATACGTTATACGTTATACGTTATACGTTATACGTTATACGTTATACGTTATACGTTATACGTTATACGTTATACGTTATACGTTATACGTTATACGTTATACGTTATACGTTATACGTTATACGTTATACGTTATACGTTATACGTTATACGTTATACGTTATACGTTATACGTTATACGTTATACGTTATACGTTATACGTTATACGTTATACGTTATACGTTATACGTTATACGTTATACGTTATACGTTATACGTTATACGTTATACGTTATACGTTATACGTTATACGTTATACGTTATACGTTATACGTTATACGTTATACGTTATACGTTATACGTTATACGTTATACGTTATACGTTATACGTTATACGTTATACGTTATACGTTATACGTTATACGTTATACGTTATACGTTATACGTTATACGTCATACGTTATACGTTATACGTCATAGCTTATCCGATACACGTTAAACGTTATACGTAATATGTAATACGTTATACGTTTTACGTTATTCGTTATACGTTCTTCGTTACGTGTTATACGTTATACGTTATACGTTATACGTTATACTTTATACGTTATACGTTATACGTTATACGTTATACGTTATACGTTATACGTTATACGTTATACGTTATACGTTATACGTTATACGTTATACGTTATACGTTATACGTCATACGTTATACGTTATACGTCATAGCTTATCCGATACACGTTAAACGTTATACGTAATATGTAATACGTTATACGTTTTACGTTATTCGTTATACGTTCTTCGTTACGTGTTATACGTTATACGTTATACGCTATACGTTATACTTTATACGTTATACGACATACATTATACGATATACGTTATACGTTATACGTTATACGTTATAAGTTATACGTAATACGTTATACGTTATACGTTATACGTTATACGTTATACGTTATACGTTATACGTTACACGTTATACGTTATACGTTATACGTTATACGTTATACGTTATACGTTATAAGTAATACGTTATGCGTTATACGTTATACGTTATGCGCTATACGTTGTACGTTATACGTTATGCTTTACACGTTGTACGTTATATTTTATACGTTATACGTTGTACGTTATACGTTATACGTCGTACGTTATACGTTATACGTTGTACGTTATACGTTATACGTTATACCTTTTAAGTTATTCGTTATACGTTCTTCGTTACGCGTTATACGTTATACGTTATACGTTATACGTTATACGTTATACGTTATACGATATACGTTATACGTTATACGTTATACATTATAAGTTATACGTTATTCGTTATACGTTATACGTTATACGTTATACGTTATACGTTATACGTTGTTCGTTATACGTTATACGTTATACGTTATACGTTATACGTTATACGTTATACGTTATAAGTTATACGTTGTACGTTATACGTTATACGTCGTACGTTATACGTTATACGTTGTACGTTATACGTTATACGTTATACCTTTTAAGTTATACGTTATACGTTATACGTTATACGTTATACGTTATAAGTTATACGTTATACGTTATACGTTATACGTTATACGTTATACGTTATACGTTATACGTTATACGTTATACGTTATACGTTATACGTTATAAGTTATACGTTGTACGTTATACGTTATACGTCGTACGTTATACGTTATACGTTGTACGTTATACGTTATACGTTATACCTTTTAAGTTATTCGTTATACGTTATACGTTACACGTTATGCGTTATACGTTATACGTTATACGTTATACGTTATACGTTATACGTTATACGTTATACCGTTCAAGTTATTCGTTATACGTTATACGTTATACGGTGTACGTTATACGTTATAAGTTATACGTTGTACGTTATACGTTATACGTCGTACGTTATACGTTATACGTTGTACGTTATACGTTATACGTTATACCTTTTAAGTTATTCGTTATACGTTCTTCGTTACGCGTTATACGTTATACGTTATACGTTATACGTTATACGTTATACGTTATACGTTATACGATATACGTTATACGTTATACGTTATACATTATAAGTTATACGTTATACGTTATACGTTATACGTTATACGTTATACGTTATACGTTATACGTTATACGTTATTCGTTATACGTTATACGTTATACGTTATACGTTATACGTTATACGTTATACGTTATACGTTATACGTTATTCGTTATACTTTATACGTTAAACGTTATACGTTATACGTTATACGTTATACGTTATACGTTATACGTTATACGTTATACGTTATACGTTATACGTTATAAGTTATACGTTATACGTTATACGTTATACGTTATACGTTATACGTTATACGTTATACGTTATAAGTTATACGTTGTACGTTATACGTTATACGTCGTACGTTATACGTTATACGTTTTAAGTTATACGTTATACGTTATACCTTTTAAGTTATTCGTTATACGTTCTTCGTTACGCGTTATACGTTATACGTTATACGTTATACGTTATACGTTATACGTTATACGATATACGTTATACGTTATACGTTATACATTATAAGTTATACGTTATTCGTTTTACGTTATACGTTATACGTTATACGTTATACGTTATACGTTATACGTTGTTCGTTATACGTTATACGTTATACGTTATACGTTATACGTTATACGTTATACGTTATACGTTATACGTTACTCGTTATACTTTATACGTTAAACGTTATACGTTATACGTTATACGTTTTACGTTATACGTTATACGTTATACGTTTTACGTAATACGTTATGCGTTATACGTTATACGTTATTCGTTATACGTTACACGTTATAAGTTATACGTAATACGTTATACGTTATACGTTATACGTTATACGTTATACGTTATACGTTATACGTTATTAGTTATACGTTATACGTTATACGTTATACGTTATACGTTATTCGTTGTACGTTATACGTTATACGTTATACGTTATACGTTACGCGTTATACGTTGTACGTTATACGTTATGCTTTATACGTTGTACGTTATACGTTATACGTTATACGTTATACGTTATACGTTATACGTTATACGTTGTACGTTATGCGTTATACGTTATATGTAATACGACATACGTTTTACGTTAATCCTTATACGTTCGTCGTTACACGTTATACGTTATACGTTATACGTTATACGTCATACGTTATACGTTATACGTTATACGTTATACGTTATACGTTATACGTTATACGTTATGCGTTATACGTCATGCGTTATACGTTATACGTTATACGTTGTACGTTATACGTTATACGCTATACGTTATACGTTATACGTTATACGTTGTACGTTATACGTTATACGTTATACGTTGTGCGTTATACGTTATACGTCATACGTCATAGGTTATACGATACACGTTATACGTTATACGTAATATGTAATACGTTATACGTAATACGTTATACGTTATACGTTATACGTTATACGTTATACGTTATACGTTATAAGTTATACGTTATACGTTATACGTTATACGTTATACGTTATACGTTATACGTTATACGTTATAAGTTATACGTTGTACGTTATACGTTATACGTCGTACGTTATACGTTATACGTTGTACGTTATACGTTATACGTTATACCTTTTAAGTTATTCGTTATGCGTTATACGTTATACGTTATACGTTATACGTTATACGTTATACGTTATACGTTATACGTTATACGTTATACGTTATACGTTATACGTTATACGTTATACGTTATACGTTATACGTTATACCTTTCAAGTTATTCGTTATACGTTATACGCTATACGGCATACGTTATACGTTATAAGTTATACGTTGTACGTTATACGTTATACGTCGTACGTTATACGTTATACGTTGTACGTTATACGTTATACGTTATACCTTTTAAGTTATTCGTTATACGTTCTTCGTTACGCGTTATACGTTATACGTTATACGTTATACGTTATACGTTATACGTTATACGATATACGTTATACGTTATACGTTATACATTATAAGTTATACGTTATACGTTATACGTTATACGTTATACGATATACGTTATACGTTATACGTTATACGTTATTCGTTATACGTTATACGTTATACGTTATACGTTATACGTTATACGTTATACGTTATACGTTATACGTTACACGTTATTCGTTATACTTTATACGTTAAACGTTATACGTTATACGTTATACGTTATACGTTATACGTTATACGTTATACTTTATACGTTATACGTTTTAAGTAATACGTTATGGGTTATACGTTATACGTTATTCGTTATACGTTACACGTTATACGTTATACGTTATACGTTATAAGTTATACGTTATACGTTATACGTTATAAGTTATACGTTATACGTTATACGTTATACGTTATACGTTATACGTTGTACGTTATACGTTATACGTTATACGTTATACGTTACGCGTAATACGTTGTACGTTATACGTTATGCTTTATACGTTGTACGTTATACGTTATACGTTATACGTTATACGTTATACGATATACGTTATACGTTGTACGTTATGCGTTATACGTTATATGTAATACGACATACGTTTTACGTTAATCCTTATACGTTCGTCGTTACACGTTATACGTTATACGTTATACGTTATACGTCATACGTTATACGTTATACGTTATACGTTATACGTTATACGTTATACGTTATACGTTATGCGTTATACGTCATGCGTTATACGTTATACGTTATACGTTGTACGTTATACGTTATACGCTATACGTTATACGTTATACGTTATACGTTGTACGTTATACGTTATACGTTATACGTTGTGCGTTATACGTTATACGTCATACGTCATAGGTTATACGATACACGTTATACGTTATACGTAATATGTAATACGTTATACGTAATACGTTATACGTTATACGTTATACGTTATACGTTATACGTTATTCGTTATACGTTATACGTTATACGTTATACGTTATACGTTATACGTTATACGTTATACGTTATACGTTATACGTTATACGTTATACGTTATACGTTATACGTTATACGTTATACGTTATACGTTATACGTTATACGTTATACGTTATACGTTATACGTTATACGTTATACGTTATACGTTATACGTTATACGTCATGCGTTATACGTTATACGTTATACGTTGTACGTTATACGTTATACGCTATACGTTATACGTTATACGTTATACGTTGTACGTTATACGTTATACGTTATACGTTGTGCGTTATACGTTATACGTCATACGTCATAGGTTATACGATACACGTTATACGTTATACGTAATATGTAATACGTTATACGTAATACGTTATACGTTATACGTTATACGTTATACGTTATACGTTATACGTTATAAGTTATACGTTATACGTTATACGTTATACGTTATACGTTATACGTTATACGTTATACGTTATAAGTTATACGTTGTACGTTATACGTTATACGTCGTACGTTATACGTTATACGTTGTACGTTATACGTTATACGTTATACCTTTTAAGTTATTCGTTATGCGTTATACGTTATACGTTATACGTTATACGTTATACGTTATACGTTATACGTTATACGTTATACGTTATACGTTATACGTTATACGTTATACGTTATACGTTATACGTTATACCTTTCAAGTTATTCGTTATACGTTATACGCTATACGGCATACGTTATACGTTATAAGTTATACGTTGTACGTTATACGTTATACGTCGTACGTTATACGTTATACGTTGTACGTTATACGTTATACGTTATACCTTTTAAGTTATTCGTTATACGTTCTTCGTTACGCGTTATACGTTATACGTTATACGTTATACGTTATACGTTATACGTTATACGATATACGTTATACGTTATACGTTATACATTATAAGTTATACGTTATACGTTATACGTTATACGTTATACGATATACGTTATACGTTATACGTTATACGTTATTCGTTATACGTTATACGTTATACGTTATACGTTATACGTTATACGTTATACGTTATACGTTACACGTTATTCGTTATACTTTATACGTTAAACGTTATACGTTATACGTTATACGTTATACGTTATACGTTATACGTTATACGTTATACGTTATACGTTTTAAGTAATACGTTATGGGTTATACGTTATACGTTATTCGTTATACGTTACACGTTATACGTTATACGTTATACGTTATAAGTTATACGTTATACGTTATACGTTATAAGTTATACGTTATACGTTATACGTTATACGTTATACGTTATACGTTGTACGTTATACGTTATACGTTATACGTTATACGTTACGCGTAATACGTTGTACGTTATACGTTATGCTTTATACGTTGTACGTTATACGTTATACGTTATACGTTATACGTTATACGATATACGTTATACGTTGTACGTTATGCGTTATACGTTATATGTAATACGACATACGTTTTACGTTAATCCTTATACGTTCGTCGTTACACGTTATACGTTATACGTTATACGTTATACGTCATACGTTATACGTTATACGTTATACGTTATACGTTATACGTTATACGTTATACGTTATGCGTTATACGTCATGCGTTATACGTTATACGTTATACGTTGTACGTTATACGTTATACGCTATACGTTATACGTTATACGTTATACGTTGTACGTTATACGTTATACGTTATACGTTGTGCGTTATACGTTATACGTCATACGTCATAGGTTATACGATACACGTTATACGTTATACGTAATATGTAATACGTTATACGTAATACGTTATACGTTATACGTTATACGTTATACGTTATACGTTATTCGTTATACGTTATACGTTATACGTTATACGTTATACGTTATACGTTATACGTTATACGTTATACGTTATACGTTATACGTTATACGTTATACGTTATACGTTATACGTTATACGTTATACGTTATACGTTATACGTTATACGTTATACGTTATACGTTATACGTTATACGTTATACGTTATACGTTATACGTTATACGTTATACGTTATACGTTATACGTTATACGTTATACGTTATACGTTATACGTTACACGTTATACGTTATACGTTATACGTTATACGTTATACGTTATACGTTATACGTTATACGTTATACGTTATACGTTATACGTTATACGTCATACGTTATACGTTATACGTTATACGTTATACGTTATACGTCATACGTTATACGTTATACGTCATAGCTTATCCGATACACGTTAAACGTTATACGTAATATGTAATACGTTATACGTTTTACGTTATTCGTTATACGTTCTTCGTTACGTGTTATACGTTATACGTTATACGTTATACGTTATACTTTATACGTTATACGACATACATTATACGATATACGTTATACGTTATACGTTATACGTTATAAGTTATACGTAATACGTTATACGTTATACGTTATACGTTATACGTTATACGTTATACGTTATACGTTACACGTTATACGTTATACGTTATACGTTATACGTTATACGTTATAAGTAATACGTTATGCGTTATACGTTATACGTTATGCGCTATACGTTGTACGTTATACGTTATGCTTTACACGTTGTACGTTATATTTTATACGTTATACGTTGTACGTTATACGTTATACGTCGTACGTTATACGTTATACGTTGTACGTTATACGTTATACGTTATACGTTATACCTTTTAAGTTATTCGTTATACGTTCTTCGTTACGCGTTACACGTTATACGTTATGCGTTATACGTTATACGTTATACGTTATACGATATACGTTATACGTTATACGTTATACGTTATAAGTTATACGTTATACGTTATACGTTATACGTTATACGTTATACGTTATACGTTATACGTTATACGTTATACGTCGTACGTTATACGTTATACGTTGTACGTTATACGTTATACGTTATACCTTTTAAGTTATTCGTTATACGTTCTTCGTTACGCGTTATACGTTATACGTAATACGTTATACGTTATACGTTATAAGTTATACGTTGTACGTTATACGTTATACGTCGTACGTTATACGTTATACGTTGTACGTTATACGTTATACGTTATACCTTTTAAGTTATTCGTTATGCGTTATACGTTATACGTTATACGTTATACGTTATACGTTATACGTTATACGTTATACGTTATACGTTATACGTTATACGTTATACGTTATACGTTATACGTTATACCTTTCAAGTTATTCGTTATACGTTATACGCTATACGGTATACGTTATACGTTATAAGTTATACGTTGTACGTTATACGTTATACGTCGTACGTTATACGTTATACGTTGTACGTTATACGTTATACGTTATACCTTTTAAGTTATTCGTTATACGTTCTTCGTTACGCGTTATACGTTATACGTTATACGTTATACGTTATACGTTATACGTTATACGATATACGTTATACGTTATACGTTATACATTATAAGTTATACGTTATACGTTATACGTTATACGTTATACGATATACGTTATACGTTATACGTTATACGTTATTCGTTATACGTTATACGTTATACATTATAAGTTATACGTTATACGTTACGCGTAATACGTTGTACGTTATACGTTATGCTTTATACGTTGTACGTTATACGTTATACGTTATACGTTATACGTTATACGATATACGTTATACGTTGTACGTTATGCGTTATACGTTATATGTAATACGACATACGTTTTACGTTAATCCTTATACGTTCGTCGTTACACGTTATACGTTATACGTTATACGTTATACGTCATACGTTATACGTTATACGTCATAGCTTATCCGATACACGTTAAACGTTATACGTAATATGTAATACGTTATACGTTTTACGTTATTCGTTATACGTTCTTCGTTACGTGTTATACGTTATACGTTATACGTTATACGTTATACTTTATACGTTATACGACATACATTATACGATATACGTTATACGTTATACGTTATACGTTATAAGTTATACGTAATACGTTATACGTTATACGTTATACGTTATACGTTATACGTTATACGTTATACGTTACACGTTATACGTTATACGTTATACGTTATACGTTATACGTTATAAGTAATACGTTATGCGTTATACGTTATACATTATGCGCTATACGTTGTACGTTATACGTTATGCTTTACACGTTGTACGTTATATTTTATACGTTATACGTTGTACGTTATACGTTATACGTCGTACGTTATACGTTATACGTTGTACGTTATACGTTATACGTTATACGTTATACCTTTTAAGTTATTCGTTATACGTTCTTCGTTACGCGTTACACGTTATACGTTATGCGTTATACGTTATACGTTATACGTTATACGATATACGTTATACGTTATACGTTATACGTTATAAGTTATACGTTATACGTTATACGTTATACGTTATACGTTATACGTTATACGTTATACGTTATACGTTATACGTCGTACGTTATACGTTATACGTTGTACGTTATACGTTATACGTTATACCTTTTAAGTTATTCGTTATACGTTCTTCGTTACGCGTTATACGTTATACGTAATACGTTATACGTTATACGTTATAAGTTATACGTTGTACGTTATACGTTATACGTCGTACGTTATACGTTATACGTTGTACGTTATACGTTATACGTTATACCTTTTAAGTTATTCGTTATGCGTTATACGTTATACGTTATACGTTATACGTTATACGTTATACGTTATACGTTATACGTTATACGTTATACGTTATACGTTATACGTTATACGTTATACGTTATACCTTTCAAGTTATTCGTTATACGTTATACGCTATACGGTATACGTTATACGTTATAAGTTATACGTTGTACGTTATACGTTATACGTCGTACGTTATACGTTATACGTTGTACGTTATACGTTATACGTTATACCTTTTAAGTTATTCGTTATACGTTCTTCGTTACGCGTTATACGTTATACGTTATACGTTATACGTTATACGTTATACGTTATACGATATACGTTATACGTTATACGTTATACATTATAAGTTATACGTTATACGTTATACGTTATACGTTATACGATATACGTTATACGTTATACGTTATACGTTATTCGTTATACGTTATACGTTATACATTATAAGTTATACGTTATACGTTACGCGTAATACGTTGTACGTTATACGTTATGCTTTATACGTTGTACGTTATACGTTATACGTTATACGTTATACGTTATACGATATACGTTATACGTTGTACGTTATGCGTTATACGTTATATGTAATACGACATACGTTTTACGTTAATCCTTATACGTTCGTCGTTACACGTTATACGTTATACGTTATACGTTATACGTCATACGTTATACGTTATACGTTATACGTTATACGTTATACGTTATACGTTATACGTTATGCGTTATACGTCATGCGTTATACGTTATACGTTATACGTTGTACGTTATACGTTATACGCTATACGTTATACGTTATACGTTATACGTTGTACGTTATACGTTATACGTTATACGTTGTGCGTTATACGTTATACGTCATACGTCATAGGTTATACGATACACGTTATACGTTATACGTAATATGTAATACGTTATACGTAATACGTTATACGTTATACGTTATACGTTATACGTTATACGTTATACGTTATACGTTATACGTTATACGTTATACGTTATACCTTTTAAGTTATTCGTTATACGTTCTTCGTTACGCGTTATACGTTATACGTTATACGTTATACGTTATACGTTATACGTTATACGATATACGTTATACGTTATACGTTATACATTATAAGTTATACGTTATACGTTATACGTTATACGTTATACGTTATACGTTATACGTTATAAGTAATACGTTATGCGTTATACGTTATACGTTATGCGCTATACGTTGTACGTTATACGTTATGCTTTACACGTTGTACGTTATATT
The DNA here is from genome assembly GCF_051014685.1 of Ptiloglossa arizonensis. NCBI lineage: Eukaryota > Metazoa > Arthropoda > Insecta > Hymenoptera > Colletidae > Ptiloglossa > Ptiloglossa arizonensis. The sequence goes on along the minus strand of NW_027478783.1, from coordinate 106,925 downwards.
TTATACGTTATACGTTGTACGTTATACGTTATACGTCGTACGTTATACGTTATACGTTGTACGTTATACGTTATACGTTATACCTTTTAAGTTATTCGTTATACGTTCTTCGTTACGCGTTATACGTTATACGTTATACGTTATACGTTATACGTTATACGTTATACGATATACGTTATACGTTATACGTTATACATTATAAGTTATACGTTATTCGTTATACGTTATACGTTATACGTTATACGTTATACGTTATACGTTGTTCGTTATACGTTATACGTTATACGTTATACGTTATACGTTATACGTTATACGTTATAAGTTATACGTTGTACGTTATACGTTATACGTCGTACGTTATACGTTATACGTTGTACGTTATACGTTATACGTTATACCTTTTAAGTTATACGTTATACGTTATACGTTATACGTTATACGTTATAAGTTATACGTTATACGTTATACGTTATACGTTATACGTTATACGTTATTCGTTATACGTTATACGTTATACGTTATACGTTATACGTTATACGTTATACGTTATACGTTATACGTTATTCGTTATACTTTATACGTTAAACGTTATACGTTATACGTTATACGTTATACGTTATACGTTATACGTTATACGTTATACGTTATACGTTATACGTTATACGTTATACGTTATAAGTTATACGTTGTACGTTATACGTTATACGTCGTACGTTATACGTTATACGTTGTACGTTATACGTTATACGTTATACCTTTTAAGTTATTCGTTATGCGTTATACGTTATACGTTATACGTTATACGTTATACGTTATACGTTATACGTTATACGTTATACGTTATACGTTATACGTTATACGTTATACGTTATACGTTATACCTTTCAAGTTATTCGTTATACGTTATACGCTATACGGTATACGTTATACGTTATAAGTTATACGTTGTACGTAATACGTTATACGTCGTACGTTATACGTTATACGTTGTACGTTATACGTTATACGTTATACCTTTTAAGTTATACGTTATACGTTATACGTTATACGTTATACGTTATAAGTTATACGTTATACGTTATACGTTATACGTTATACGTTATACGTTATACGTTATACGTTATACGTTATACGTTATACGTTATACGTTATAAGTTATACGTTGTACGTTATACGTTATACGTCGTACGTTATACGTTATACGTTGTACGTTATACGTTATACGTTATACCTTTTAAGTTATTCGTTATACGTTATACGTTACACGTTATGCGTTATACGTTATACGTTATACGTTATACGTTATACGTTATACGTTATACGTTATACCTTTCAAGTTATTCGTTATACGTTATACGTTATACGGTGTACGTTATACGTTATAAGTTATACGTTGTACGTTATACGTTATACGTCGTACGTTATACGTTATACGTTGTACGTTATACGTTATACGTTATACCTTTTAAGTTATTCGTTATACGTTCTTCGTTACGCGTTATACGTTATACGTTATACGTTATACGTTATACGTTATACGTTATACGTTATACGATATACGTTATACGTTATACGTTATACATTATAAGTTATACGTTATACGTTATACGTTATACGTTATACGTTATACGTTATACGTTATACGTTATACGTTATTCGTTATACGTTATACGTTATACGTTATACGTTATACGTTATACGTTATACGTTATACGTTATACGTTATTCGTTATACTTTATACGTTAAACGTTATACGTTATACGTTATACGTTATACGTTATACGTTATACGTTATACGTTATACGTTATACGTTATACGTTATACGTTATACGTTATAAGTTATACGTTGTACGTTATACGTTATACGTCGTACGTTATACGTTATACGTTGTACGTTATACGTTATACGTTATACCTTTTAAGTTATTCGTTATGCGTTATACGTTATACGTTATACGTTATACGTTATACGTTATACGTTATACGTTATACGTTATACGTTATACGTTATACGTTATACGTTATACGTTATACGTTATACCTTTCAAGTTATTCGTTATACGTTATACGCTATACGGTATACGTTATACGTTATAAGTTATACGTTGTACGTTATACGTTATACGTCGTACGTTATACGTTATACGTTGTACGTTATACGTTATACGTTATACCTTTTAAGTTATTCGTTATACGTTCTTCGTTACGCGTTATACGTTATACGTTATACGTTATACGTTATACGTTATACGTTATACGATATACGTTATACGTTATACGTTATACATTATAAGTTATACGTTATACGTTATACGTTATACGTTATACGATATACGTTATACGTTATACGTTATACGTTATTCGTTATACGTTATACGTTATACATTATAAGTTATACGTTATACGTTACGCGTAATACGTTGTACGTTATACGTTATGCTTTATACGTTGTACGTTATACGTTATACGTTATACGTTATACGTTATACGATATACGTTATACGTTGTACGTTATGCGTTATACGTTATATGTAATACGACATACGTTTTACGTTAATCCTTATACGTTCGTCGTTACACGTTATACGTTATACGTTATACGTTATACGTCATACGTTATACGTTATACGTCATAGCTTATCCGATACACGTTAAACGTTATACGTAATATGTAATACGTTATACGTTTTACGTTATTCGTTATACGTTCTTCGTTACGTGTTATACGTTATACGTTATACGTTATACGTTATACTTTATACGTTATACGACATACATTATACGATATACGTTATACGTTATACGTTATACGTTATAAGTTATACGTAATACGTTATACGTTATACGTTATACGTTATACGTTATACGTTATACGTTATACGTTACACGTTATACGTTATACGTTATACGTTATACGTTATACGTTATAAGTAATACGTTATGCGTTATACGTTATACGTTATGCGCTATACGTTGTACGTTATACGTTATGCTTTACACGTTGTACGTTATATTTTATACGTTATACGTTGTACGTTATACGTTATACGTCGTACGTTATACGTTATACGTTGTACGTTATACGTTATACGTTATACGTTATACCTTTTAAGTTATTCGTTATACGTTCTTCGTTACGCGTTACACGTTATACGTTATGCGTTATACGTTATACGTTATACGTTATACGATATACGTTATACGTTATACGTTATACGTCATAAGTTATACGTTATACGTTATACGTTATACGTTATACGTTATACGTTATACGTTATACGTTATACGTTATACGTCGTACGTTATACGTTATACGTTGTACGTTATACGTTATACGTTATACCTTTTAAGTTATTCGTTATACGTTCTTCGTTACGCGTTATACGTTATACGTAATACGTTATACGTTATACGTTATAAGTTATACGTTGTACGTTATACGTTATACGTCGTACGTTATACGTTATACGTTGTACGTTATACGTTATACGTTATACCTTTTAAGTTATTCGTTATGCGTTATACGTTATACGTTATACGTTATACGTTATACGTTATACGTTATACGTTATACGTTATACGTTATACGTTATACGTTATACGTTATACGTTATACGTTATACCTTTCAAGTTATTCGTTATACGTTATACGCTATACGGTATACGTTATACGTTATAAGTTATACGTTGTACGTTATACGTTATACGTCGTACGTTATACGTTATACGTTGTACGTTATACGTTATACGTTATACCTTTTAAGTTATTCGTTATACGTTCTTCGTTACGCGTTATACGTTATACGTTATACGTTATACGTTATACGTTATACGTTATACGATATACGTTATACGTTATACGTTATACATTATAAGTTATACGTGATACGTTATACGTTATACGTTATACGATATACGTTATACGTTATACGTTATACGTTATTCGTTATACGTTATACGTTATACATTATAAGTTATACGTTATACGTTACGCGTAATACGTTGTACGTTATACGTTATGCTTTATACGTTGTACGTTATACGTTATACGTTATACGTTATACGTTATACGATATACGTTATACGTTGTACGTTATGCGTTATACGTTATATGTAATACGACATACGTTTTACGTTAATCCTTATACGTTCGTCGTTACACGTTATACGTTATACGTTATACGTTATACGTCATACGTTATACGTTATACGTTATACGTTATACGTTATACGTTATACGTTATACGTTATGCGTTATACGTCATGCGTTATACGTTATACGTTATACGTTGTACGTTATACGTTATACGCTATACGTTATACGTTATACGTTATACGTTGTACGTTATACGTTATACGTTATACGTTATACGTTGTGCGTTATACGTTATACGTCATACGTCATAGGTTATACGATACACGTTATACGTTATACGTAATATGTAATACGTTATACGTAACACGTTATACGTTATACGTTATACGTTATACGTTATACGTTATACGTTATACGTTATACGTTATACGTTATACGTTATACCTTTTAAGTTATTCGTTATACGTTCTTCGTTACGCGTTATACGTTATACGTTATACGTTATACGTTATACGTTATACGTTATACGATATACGTTATACGTTATACGTTATACATTATAAGTTATACGTTATACGTTATACGTTATACGTTATACGTTATACGTTATACGTTATAAGTAATACGTTATGCGTTATACGTTATACGTTATGCGCTATACGTTGTACGTTATACGTTATGCTTTACACGTTGTACGTTATATTTTATACGTTATACGTTGTACGTTATACGTTATACGTCGTACGTTATACGTTATACGTTGTACGTTATACGTTATACGTTATACCTTTTAAGTTATTCGTTATACGTTCTTCGTTACGCGTTATACGTTATACGTTATACGTTATACGTTATACGTTATACGTTATACGATATACGTTATACGTTATACGTTATACATTATAAGTTATACGTTATTCGTTATACGTTATACGTTATACGTTATACGTTATACGTTATACGTTGTTCGTTATACGTTATACGTTATACGTTATACGTTATACGTTATACGTTATACGTTATAAGTTATACGTTGTACGTTATACGTTATACGTCGTACGTTATACGTTATACGTTGTACGTTATACGTTATACGTTATACCTTTTAAGTTATACGTTATACGTTATACGTTATACGTTATACGTTATAAGTTATACGTTATACGTTATACGTTATACGTTATACGTTATACGTTATACGTTATACGTTATACGTTATACGTTATACGTTATACGTTATAAGTTATACTTTGTACGTTATACGTTATACGTCGTACGTTATACGTTATACGTTGTACGTTATACGTTATACGTTATACCTTTTAAGTTATTCGTTATACGTTATACGTTACACGTTATGCGTTATACGTTATACGTTATACGTTATACGTTATACGTTATACGTTATACGTTATACCTTTCAAGTTATTCGTTATACGTTATACGTTATACGGTGTACGTTATACGTTATAAGTTATACGTTGTACGTTATACGTTATACGTCGTACGTTATACGTTATACGTTGTACGTTATACGTTATACGTTATACCTTTTAAGTTATTCGTTATACGTTCTTCGTTACGCGTTATACGTTATACGTTATACGTTATACGTTATACGTTATACGTTATACGTTATACGATATACGTTATACGTTATACGTTATACATTATAAGTTATACGTTATACGTTATACGTTATACGTTATACGTTATACGTTATACGTTATACGTTATACGTTATTCGTTATACGTTATACGTTATACGTTATACGTTATACGTTATACGTTATACGTTATACGTTATACGTTATTCGTTATGCTTTATACGTTAAACGTTATACGTTATACGTTATACGTTATACGTTATACGTTATACGTTATACGTTATACGTTATACGTTATACGTTATAAGTTATACGTTATACGTTATACGTTATACGTTATACGTTATACGTTATACGTTATACGTTATAAGTTATACGTTGTACGTTATACGTTATACGTCGTACGTTATACGTTATACGTTTTAAGTTATACGTTATACGTTATACCTTTTAAGTTATTCGTTATACGTTCTTCGTTACGCGTTATACGTTATACGTTATACGTTATACGTTATACGTTATACGTTATACGATATACGTTATACGCTATACGTTATACATTATAAGTTATACGTTATTCGTTATACGTTATACGTTATACGTTATACGTTATACGTTATACGTTATACGTTGTTCGTTATACGTTATACGTTATACGTTATACGTTATACGTTATACGTTATACGTTATACGTTATACGTTACTCGTTATACTTTATACGTTAAACGTTATACGTTATACGTTATACGTTTTACGTTATACGTTATACGTTATACGTTTTACGTAATACGTTATGCGTTATACGTTATACGTTATTCGTTATACGTTACACGTTATAAGTTATACGTAATACGTTATACGTTATACGTTATACGTTATACGTTATACGTTATACGTTATAAGTTATACGTTATACGTTATACGTTATACGTTATACGTTATTCGTTGTACGTTATACGTTATACGTTATACGTTATACGTTACGCGTTATACGTTGTACGTTATACGTTATGCTTTATACGTTGTACGTTATACGTTATACGTTATACGTTATACGTTATACGTTATACGTTATACGTTGTACGTTATGCGTTATACGTTATATGTAATACGACATACGTTTTACGTTAATCCTTATACGTTCGTCGTTACACGTTATACGTTATACGTTATACGTTATACGTCATACGTTATACGTTATACGTTATACGTTATACGTTATACGTTATACGTTATACGTTATGCGTTATACGTCATGCGTTATACGTTATACGTTATACGTTGTACGTTATACGTTATACGCTATACGTTATACGTTATACGTTATACGTTGTACGTTATACGTTATACGTTATACGTTGTGCGTTATACGTTATACGTCATACGTCATAGGTTATACGATACACGTTATACGTTATACGTAATATGTAATACGTTATACGTAATACGTTATACGTTATACGTTATACGTTATACGTTATACGTTATACGTTATAAGTTATACGTTATACGTTATACGTTATACGTTATACGTTATACGTTATACGTTATACGTTATAAGTTATACGTTGTACGTTATACGTTATACGTCGTACGTTATACGTTATACGTTGTACGTTATACGTTATACGTTATACCTTTTAAGTTATTCGTTATGCGTTATACGTTATACGTTATACGTTATACGTTATACGTTATACGTTATACGTTATACGTTATACGTTATACGTTATACGTTATACGTTATACGTTATACGTTATACGTTATACCTTTCAAGTTATTCGTTATACGTTATACGCTATACGGCATACGTTATACGTTATAAGTTATACGTTGTACGTTATACGTTATACGTCGTACGTTATACGTTATACGTTGTACGTTATACGTTATACGTTATACCTTTTAAGTTATTCGTTATACGTTCTTCGTTACGCGTTATACGTTATACGTTATACGTTATACGTTATACGTTATACGTTATACGATATACGTTATACGTTATACGTTATACATTATAAGTTATACGTTATACGTTATACGTTATACGTTATACGATATACGTTATACGTTATACGTTATACGTTATTCGTTATACGTTATACGTTATACGTTATACGTTATACGTTATACGTTATACGTTATACGTTATACGTTACACGTTATTCGTTATACTTTATACGTTAAACGTTATACGTTATACGTTATACGTTATACGTTATACGTTATAAGTTATACGTTATACGTTATACGTTTTAAGTAATACGTTATGGGTTATACGTTATACGTTATTCGTTATACGTTACACGTTATACGTTATACGTTATACGTTATAAGTTATACGTTATACGTTATACGTTATAAGTTATACGTTATACGTTATACGTTATACGTTATACGTTATACGTTGTACGTTATACGTTATACGTTATACGTTATACGTTACGCGTAATACGTTGTACGTTATACGTTATGCTTTATACGTTGTACGTTATACGTTATACGTTATACGTTATACGTTATACGATATACGTTATACGTTGTACGTTATGCGTTATACGTTATATGTAATACGACATACGTTTTACGTTAATCCTTATACGTTCGTCGTTACACGTTATACGTTATACGTTATACGTTATACGTCATACGTTATACGTTATACGTTATACGTTATACGTTATACGTTATACGTTATACGTTATGCGTTATACGTCATGCGTTATACGTTATACGTTATACGTTGTACGTTATACGTTATACGCTATACGTTATACGTTATACGTTATACGTTGTACGTTATACGTTATACGTTATACGTTGTGCGTTATACGTTATACGTCATACGTCATAGGTTATACGATACACGTTATACGTTATACGTAATATGTAATACGTTATACGTAATACGTTATACGTTATACGTTATACGTTATACGTTATACGTTATTCGTTATACGTTATACGTTATACGTTATACGTTATACGTTATACGTTATACGTTATACGTTATACGTTATACGTTATACGTTATACGTTATACGTTATACGTTATACGTTATACGTTATACGTTATACGTTATACGTTATACGTTATACGTTATACGTTATACGTTATACGTTATACGTTATACGTTATACGTCATGCGTTATACGTTATACGTTATACGTTGTACGTTATACGTTATACGCTATACGTTATACGTTATACGTTATACGTTGTACGTTATACGTTATACGTTATACGTTGTGCGTTATACGTTATACGTCATACGTCATAGGTTATACGATACACGTTATACGTTATACGTAATATGCAATACGTTATACGTAATACGTTATACGTTATACGTTATACGTTATACGTTATACGTTATACGTTATACGTTATAAGTTATACGTTATACGTTATACGTTATACGTTATACGTTATACGTTATACGTTATACGTTATAAGTTATACGTTGTACGTTATACGTTATACGTCGTACGTTATACGTTATACGTTGTACGTTATACGTTATACGTTATACCTTTTAAGTTATTCGTTATGCGTTATACGTTATACGTTATACGTTATACGTTATACGTTATACGTTATACGTTATACGTTATACGTTATACGTTATACGTTATACGTTATACGTTATACGTTATACCTTTCAAGTTATTCGTTATACGTTATACGCTATACGGCATACGTTATACGTTATAAGTTATACGTTGTACGTTATACGTTATACGTCGTACGTTATACGTTATACGTTGTACGTTATACGTTATACGTTATACCTTTTAAGTTATTCGTTATACGTTCTTCGTTACGCGTTATACGTTATACGTTATACGTTATACGTTATACGTTATACGTTATACGATATACGTTATACGTTATACGTTATACATTATAAGTTATACGTTATACGTTATACGTTATACGTTATACGATATACGTTATACGTTATACGTTATACGTTATTCGTTATACGTTATACGTTATACGTTATACGTTATACGTTATACGTTATACGTTATACGTTACACGTTATTCGTTATACTTTATACGTTAAACGTTATACGTTATACGTTATACGTTATACGTTATACGTTATACGTTATACGTTATACGTTATACGTTTTAAGTAATACGTTATGGGTTATACGTTATACGTTATTCGTTATACGTTACACGTTATACGTTATACGTTATACGTTATAAGTTATACGTTATACGTTATACGTTATAAGTTATACGTTATACGTTATACGTTATACGTTATACGTTATACGTTGTACGTTATACGTTATACGTTATACGTTATACGTTACGCGTAATACGTTGTACGTTATACGTTATGCTTTATACGTTGTACGTTATACGTTATACGTTATACGTTATACGTTATACGATATACGTTATACGTTGTACGTTATGCGTTATACGTTATATGTAATACGACATACGTTTTACGTTAATCCTTATACGTTCGTCGTTACACGTTATACGTTATACGTTATACGTTATACGTCATACGTTATACGTTATACGTTATACGTTATACGTTATACGTTATACGTTATACGTTATGCGTTATACGTCATGCGTTATACGTTATACGTTATACGTTGTACGTTATACGTTATACGCTATACGTTATACGTTATACGTTATACGTTGTACGTTATACGTTATACGTTATACGTTGTGCGTTATACGTTATACGTCATACGTCATAGGTTATACGATACACGTTATACGTTATACGTAATATGTAATACGTTATACGTAATACGTTATACGTTATACGTTATACGTTATACGTTATACGTTATTCGTTATACGTTATACGTTATACGTTATACGTTATACGTTATACGTTATACGTTATACGTTATACGTTATACGTTATACGTTATACGTTATACGTTATACGTTATACGTTATACGTTATACGTTATACGTTATACGTTATACGTTATACGTTATACGTTATACGTTATACGTTATACGTTATACGTTATACGTTATACGTTATACGTTATACGTTATACGTTATACGTTATACGTTATACGTTATACGTTATACGTTATACGTTATACGTTATACGTTATACGTTATACGTTATACGTTATACGTTATACGTTATACGTTATACGTTATACGTTATACGTTATACGTTATACGTTATACGTTATACGTTATACGTTATACGTTATACGTCATACGTTATACGTTATACGTCATAGCTTATCCGATACACGTTAAACGTTATACGTAATATGTAATACGTTATACGTTTTACGTTATTCGTTATACGTTCTTCGTTACGTGTTATACGTTATACGTTATACGTTATACGTTATACTTTATACGTTATACGACATACATTATACGATATACGTTATACGTTATACGTTATACGTTATAAGTTATACGTAATACGTTATACGTTATACGTTATACGTTATACGTTATACGTTATACGTTATACGTTACACGTTATACGTTATACGTTATACGTTATACGTTATACGTTATAAGTAATACGTTATGCGTTATACGTTATACGTTATGCGCTATACGTTGTACGTTATACGTTATGCTTTACACGTTGTACGTTATATTTTATACGTTATACGTTGTACGTTATACGTTATACGTCGTACGTTATACGTTATACGTTGTACGTTATACGTTATACGTTATACGTTATACCTTTTAAGTTATTCGTTATACGTTCTTCGTTACGCGTTACACGTTATACGTTATGCGTTATACGTTATACGTTATACGTTATACGATATACGTTATACGTTATACGTTATACGTTATAAGTTATACGTTATACGTTATACGTTATACGTTATACGTTATACGTTATACGTTATACGTTATACGTTATACGTCGTACGTTATACGTTATACGTTGTACGTTATACGTTATACGTTATACCTTTTAAGTTATTCGTTATACGTTCTTCGTTACGCGTTATACGTTATACGTAATACGTTATACGTTATACGTTATAAGTTATACGTTGTACGTTATACGTTATACGTCGTACGTTATACGTTATACGTTGTACGTTATACGTTATACGTTATACCTTTTAAGTTATTCGTTATGCGTTATACGTTATACGTTATACGTTATACGTTATACGTTATACGTTATACGTTATACGTTATACGTTATACGTTATACGTTATACGTTATACGTTATACGTTATACCTTTCAAGTTATTCGTTATACGTTATACGCTATACGGTATACGTTATACGTTATAAGTTATACGTTGTACGTTATACGTTATACGTCGTACGTTATACGTTATACGTTGTACGTTATACGTTATACGTTATACCTTTTAAGTTATTCGTTATACGTTCTTCGTTACGCGTTATACGTTATACGTTATACGTTATACGTTATACGTTATACGTTATACGATATACGTTATACGTTATACGTTATACATTATAAGTTATACGTTATACGTTATACGTTATACGTTATACGATATACGTTATACGTTATACGTTATACGTTATTCGTTATACGTTATACGTTATACATTATAAGTTATACGTTATACGTTACGCGTAATACGTTGTACGTTATACGTTATGCTTTATACGTTGTACGTTATACGTTATACGTTATACGTTATACGTTATACGATATACGTTATACGTTGTACGTTATGCGTTATACGTTATATGTAATACGACATACGTTTTACGTTAATCCTTATACGTTCGTCGTTACACGTTATACGTTATACGTTATACGTTATACGTCATACGTTATACGTTATACGTTATACGTTATACGTTATACGTTATACGTTATACGTTATGCGTTATACGTCATGCGTTATACGTTATACGTTATACGTTGTACGTTATACGTTATACGCTATACGTTATACGTTATACGTTATACGTTGTACGTTATACGTTATACGTTATACGTTGTGCGTTATACGTTATACGTCATACGTCATAGGTTATACGATACACGTTATACGTTATACGTAATATGTAATACGTTATACGTAATACGTTATACGTTATACGTTATACGTTATACGTTATACGTTATACGTTATACGTTATACGTTATACGTTATACGTTATACGTTATACGTTATACGTTATACGTTATACGTTATACGTTATACGTTATACGTTATACGTTATACGTTATACGTTATACGTTATACGTTATACGTTATACGTTATACGTTATACGTTATACGTTATACGTTATACGTTATACGTTATACGTTATACGTTATACGTTATACGTTATACGTTATACGTTATACGTTATACGTTATACGTTATACGTTATACGTTATACGTTATACGTTATACGTTATACGTTATACGTTATACGTTATACGTTATACGTTATACGTTATACGTTATACGTCATACGTTATACGTTATACGTCATAGCTTATCCGATACACGTTAAACGTTATACGTAATATGTAATACGTTATACGTTTTACGTTATTCGTTATACGTTCTTCGTTACGTGTTATACGTTATACGTTATACGTTATACGTTATACTTTATACGTTATACGACATACATTATACGATATACGTTATACGTTATACGTTATACGTTATAAGTTATACGTAATACGTTATACGTTATACGTTATACGTTATACGTTATACGTTATACGTTATACGTTACACGTTATACGTTATACGTTATACGTTATACGTTATACGTTATAAGTAATACGTTATGCGTTATACGTTATACGTTATGCGCTATACGTTGTACGTTATACGTTATGCTTTACACGTTGTACGTTATATTTTATACGTTATACGTTGTACGTTATACGTTATACGTCGTACGTTATACGTTATACGTTGTACGTTATACGTTATACGTTATACCTTTTAAGTTATTCGTTATACGTTCTTCGTTACGCGTTACACGTTATACGTTATGCGTTATACGTTATACGTTATACGTTATACGATATACGTTATACGTTATACGTTATACGTTATACGTCATACGTTATACGTTATACGTTATACGTTATACGTTATACGTTATACGTTATACGTTATGCGTTATACGTCATGCGTTATACGTTATACGTTATACGTTGTACGTTATACGTTATACGCTATACGTTATACGTTATACGTTATACGTTGTACGTTATACGTTATACGTTGTACGTTGTGCGTTATACGTTATACGTCATACGTCATAGGTTATACGATACACGTTATACGTTATACGTAATATGTAATACGTTATACGTAATACGTTATACGTTATACGTTATACGTTATACGTTATACGTTATACGTTATACGTTATAAGTTATACGTTATACGTTATACGTTATACGTTATACGTTATACGTTATACGTTATACGTTATAAGTTATACGTTGTACGTTATACGTTATACGTCGTACGTTATACGTTATACGTTGTACGTTATACGTTCTACGTTATACCTTTTAAGTTATTCGTTATGCGTTATACGTTATACGTTATACGTTATACGTTATACGTTATACGTTATACGTTATACGTTATACGTTATACGTTATATGTTATACGTTATACGTTATACGTTATACGTTATACGTTATACCTTTCAAGTTATTCGTTATACGTTATACGCTATACGGTATACGTTATACGTTATAAGTTATACGTTGTACGTTATACGTTATACGTCGTACGTTATACGTTATACGTTGTACGTTATACGTTATACGTTATACCTTTTAAGTTATTCGTTATACGTTCTTCGTTACGCGTTATACGTTATACGTTATACGTTATACGTTATACGTTATACGTTATACGATATACGTTATACGTTATACGTTATACATTATAAGTTATACGTTATACGTTATACGTTATACGTTATACGATATACGTTATACGTTATACGTTATACGTTATTCGTTATACGTTATACGTTATACGTTATACGTTATACGTTATACGTTATACGTTATACGTTATACGTTACACGTTATTCGTTATACTTTATACGTTAAACGTTATACGTTATACGTTATACGTTATACGTTATACGTTATACGTTATACGTTATACGTTATACGTTATACGTTTTAAGTAATACGTTATGGGTTATACGTTATACGTTATTCGTTATACGTTACACGTTATACGTTATACGTTATACGTTATAAGTTATACGTTATACGTTATACGTTATACGTTATACGTTATACGTTATACGTTATACGTTATACGTTATACGTTATACGTTATACGTTATACGTTATACGTTACGCGTAATACGTTGTACGTTATACGTTATGCTTTATACGTTGTACGTTATACGTTATACGTTATACGTTATACGTTATACGATATACGTTATACGTTGTACGTTATGCGTTATACGTTATATGTAATACGACATACGTTTTACGTTAATCCTTATACGTTCGTCGTTACACGTTATACGTTATACGTTATACGTTATACGTCATACGTTATTCGTTATACGTTATACGTTATACGTTATACGTTATACGTTATACGTTATGCGTTATACGTCATGCGTTATACGTTATACGTTATACGTTGTACGTTATACGTTATACGCTATACGTTATACGTTATACGTTATACGTTGTACGTTATACGTTATACGTTATACGTTGTGCGTTATACGTTATACGTCATACGTCATAGGTTATACGATACACGTTATACGTTATACGTAATATGTAATACGTTATACGTAATACGTTATACGTTATACGTTATACGTTATACGTTATACGTTATTCGTTATACGTTATACGTTATACGTTATACGTTATACGTTATACGTTATACGTTATACGTTATACGTTATACGTTATACGTTATACGTTATACGTTATACGTTATACGTTATACGTTATACGTTATACGTTATACGTTATACGTTATACGTTATACGTTATACGTTATACGTTATACGTTATACGTTATACGTTATACGTTATACGTTATACGTTATACGTTATACGTTATACGTTATACGTTATACGTTATACGTTATACGTTATACGTTATACGTTATACGTTATACGTCGTACGTTATACGTTATACGTTGTACGTTATACGTTATACGTTATACCTTTTAAGTTATTCGTTATGCGTTATACGTTATACGTTATACGTTATACGTTATACGTTATACGTTATACGTTATACGTTATACGTTATACGTTATACGTTATACGTTATACGTTATACGTTATACCTTTCAAGTTATTCGTTATACGTTATACGCTATACGGTATACGTTATACGTTATAAGTTATACGTTGTACGTTATACGTTATACGTCGTACGTTATACGTTATACGTTGTACGTTATACGTTATACGTTATACCTTTTAAGTTATTCGTTATACGTTCTTCGTTACGCGTTATACGTTATACGTTATACGTTATACGTTATACGTTATACGTCATACGTTATACGTTATACGTCATAGCTTATCCGATACACGTTAAACGTTATACGTAATATGTAATACGTTATACGTTTTACGTTATTCGTTATACGTTCTTCGTTACGTGTTATACGTTATACGTTATACGTTATACGTTATACTTTATACGTTATACGACATACATTATACGATATACGTTATACGTTATACGTTATACGTTATAAGTTATACGTAATACGTTATACGTTATACGTTATACGTTATACGTTATACGTTATACGTTATACGTTACACGTTATACGTTATACGTTATACGTTATACGTTATACGTTATAAGTAATACGTTATGCGTTATACGTTATACGTTATGCGCTATACGTTGTACGTTATACGTTATGCTTTACACGTTGTACGTTATATTTTATACGTTATACGTTGTACGTTATACGTTATACGTCGTACGTTATACGTTATACGTTGTACGTTATACGTTATACGTTATACCTTTTAAGTTATTCGTTATACGTTCTTCGTTACGCGTTACACGTTATACGTTATGCGTTATACGTTATACGTTATACGTTATACGATATACGTTATACGTTATACGTTATACGTTATACGTCATACGTTATACGTTATACGTTATACGTTATACGTTATACGTTATACGTTATACGTTATGCGTTATACGTCATGCGTTATACGTTATACGTTATACGTTGTACGTTATACGTTATACGCTATACGTTATACGTTATACGTTATACGTTGTACGTTATACGTTATACGTTGTACGTTGTGCGTTATACGTTATACGTCATACGTCATAGGTTATACGATACACGTTATACGTTATACGTAATATGTAATACGTTATACGTAATACGTTATACGTTATACGTTATACGTTATACGTTATACGTTATACGTTATACGTTATAAGTTATACGTTATACGTTATACGTTATACGTTATACGTTATACGTTATACGTTATACGTTATAAGTTATACGTTGTACGTTATACGTTATACGTCGTACGTTATACGTTATACGTTGTACGTTATACGTTCTACGTTATACCTTTTAAGTTATTCGTTATGCGTTATACGTTATACGTTATACGTTATACGTTATACGTTATACGTTATACGTTATACGTTATACGTTATACGTTATATGTTATACGTTATACGTTATACGTTATACGTTATACGTTATACCTTTCAAGTTATTCGTTATACGTTATACGCTATACGGTATACGTTATACGTTATAAGTTATACGTTGTACGTTATACGTTATACGTCGTACGTTATACGTTATACGTTGTACGTTATACGTTATACGTTATACCTTTTAAGTTATTCGTTATACGTTCTTCGTTACGCGTTATACGTTATACGTTATACGTTATACGTTATACGTTATACGTTATACGATATACGTTATACGTTATACGTTATACATTATAAGTTATACGTTATACGTTATACGTTATACGTTATACGATATACGTTATACGTTATACGTTATACGTTATTCGTTATACGTTATACGTTATACGTTATACGTTATACGTTATACGTTATACGTTATACGTTATACGTTACACGTTATTCGTTATACTTTATACGTTAAACGTTATACGTTATACGTTATACGTTATACGTTATACGTTATACGTTATACGTTATACGTTATACGTTATACGTTATA
Organism: Ptiloglossa arizonensis; assembly: GCF_051014685.1. Classification (NCBI taxonomy): domain Eukaryota; kingdom Metazoa; phylum Arthropoda; class Insecta; order Hymenoptera; family Colletidae; genus Ptiloglossa; species Ptiloglossa arizonensis. Next base: position 89,007 of record NW_027478783.1, on the reverse strand, counting down.
CGTTTTAAGTAATACGTTATGGGTTATACGTTATACGTTATTCGTTATACGTTACACGTTATACGTTATACGTTATACGTTATAAGTTATACGTTATACGTTATACGTTATACGTTATACGTTATACGTTATACGTTATACGTTATACGTTATACGTTATACGTTATACGTTATACGTTATACGTTACGCGTAATACGTTGTACGTTATACGTTATGCTTTATACGTTGTACGTTATACGTTATACGTTATACGTTATACGTTATACGATATACGTTATACGTTGTACGTTATGCGTTATACGTTATATGTAATACGACATACGTTTTACGTTAATCCTTATACGTTCGTCGTTACACGTTATACGTTATACGTTATACGTTATACGTCATACGTTATACGTTATACGTTATACGTTATACGTTATACGTTATACGTTATACGTTATGCGTTATACGTCATGCGTTATACGTTATACGTTATACGTTGTACGTTATACGTTATACGCTATACGTTATACGTTATACGTTATACGTTGTACGTTATACGTTATACGTTATACGTTGTGCGTTATACGTTATACGTCATACGTCATAGGTTATACGATACACGTTATACGTTATACGTAATATGTAATACGTTATACGTAATACGTTATACGTTATACGTTATACGTTATACGTTATACGTTATTCGTTATACGTTATACGTTATACGTTATACGTTATACGTTATACGTTATACGTTATACGTTATACGTTATACGTTATACGTTATACGTTATACGTTATACGTTATACGTTATACGTTATACGTTATACGTTATACGTTATACGTTATACGTTATACGTTATACGTTATACGTTATACGTTATACGTTATACGTTATACGTTATACGTTATACGTTATAAGTTATACGTTATACGTTATACGTTATACGTTATACGTTATACGTTATACGTTATACGTTATAAGTTATACGTTGTACGTTATACGTTATACGTCGTACGTTATACGTTATACGTTGTACGTTATACGTTCTACGTTATACCTTTTAAGTTATTCGTTATGCGTTATACGTTATACGTTATACGTTATACGTTATACGTTATACGTTATACGTTATACGTTATACGTTATACGTTATATGTTATACGTTATACGTTATACGTTATACGTTATACGTTATACCTTTCAAGTTATTCGTTATACGTTATACGCTATACGGTATACGTTATACGTTATAAGTTATACGTTGTACGTTATACGTTATACGTCGTACGTTATACGTTATACGTTGTACGTTATACGTTATACGTTATACCTTTTAAGTTATTCGTTATACGTTCTTCGTTACGCGTTATACGTTATACGTTATACGTTATACGTTATACGTTATACGTTATACGATATACGTTATACGTTATACGTTATACATTATAAGTTATACGTTATACGTTATACGTTATACGTTATACGATATACGTTATACGTTATACGTTATACGTTATTCGTTATACGTTATACGTTATACGTTATACGTTATACGTTATACGTTATACGTTATACGTTATACGTTACACGTTATTCGTTATACTTTATACGTTAAACGTTATACGTTATACGTTATACGTTATACGTTATACGTTATACGTTATACGTTATACGTTATACGTTATACGTTTTAAGTAATACGTTATGGGTTATACGTTATACGTTATTCGTTATACGTTACACGTTATACGTTATACGTTATACGTTATAAGTTATACGTTATACGTTATACGTTATACGTTATACGTTATACGTTATACGTTATACGTTATACGTTATACGTTATACGTTATACGTTATACGTTATACGTTACGCGTAATACGTTGTACGTTATACGTTATGCTTTATACGTTGTACGTTATACGTTATACGTTATACGTTATACGTTATACGATATACGTTATACGTTGTACGTTATGCGTTATACGTTATATGTAATACGACATACGTTTTACGTTAATCCTTATACGTTCGTCGTTACACGTTATACGTTATACGTTATACGTTATACGTCATACGTTATACGTTATACGTTATACGTTATACGTTATACGTTATACGTTATACGTTATGCGTTATACGTCATGCGTTATACGTTATACGTTATACGTTGTACGTTATACGTTATACGCTATACGTTATACGTTATACGTTATACGTTGTACGTTATACGTTATACGTTATACGTTGTGCGTTATACGTTATACGTCATACGTCATAGGTTATACGATACACGTTATACGTTATACGTAATATGTAATACGTTATACGTTATACGTAATACGTTATACGTTATACGTTATACGTTATACGTTATACGTTATTCGTTATACGTTATACGTTATACGTTATACGTTATACGTTATACGTTATACGTTATACGTTATACGTTATACGTTATACGTTATACGTTATACGTTATACGTTATACGTTATACGTTATACGTTATACGTTATACGTTATACGTTATACGTTATACGTTATACGTTATACGTTATACGTTATACGTTATACGTTATACGTTATACGTTATACGTTATACGTTATACGTTATACGTTATACGTTATACGTTATACGTTATACGTTATACGTTATACGTTATACGTTATACGTCGTACGTTATACGTTATACGTTGTACGTTATACGTTATACGTTATACCTTTTAAGTTATTCGTTATGCGTTATACGTTATACGTTATACGTTATACGTTATACGTTATACGTTATACGTTATACGTTATACGTTATACGTTATACGTTATACGTTATACGTTATACGTTATACCTTTCAAGTTATTCGTTATACGTTATACGCTATACGGTATACGTTATACGTTATAAGTTATACGTTGTACGTTATACGTTATACGTCGTACGTTATACGTTATACGTTGTACGTTATACGTTATACGTTATACCTTTTAAGTTATTCGTTATACGTTCTTCGTTACGCGTTATACGTTATACGTTATACGTTATACGTTATACGTTATACGTTATACGATATACGTTATACGTTATACGTTATACATTATAAGTTATACGTTATACGTTATACGTTATACGTTATACGTTATACGTTATACGATATACGTTATACGTTATACGTTATACGTTATTCGTTATACGTTATACGTTATACATTATAAGTTATACGTTATACGTTATACGTTATACGTTATACGATATACGTTATACGTTATACGTTATACGTTATTCGTTATACGTTATACGTTATACGTTATACGTTATACGTTATACGTTATACGTTATACGTTACGCGTAATACGTTGTACGTTATACGTTATGCTTTATACGTTGTACGTTATACGTTATACGTTATACGTTATACGTTATGCGCTATACGTTGTACGTTATACGTTATGCTTTACACGTTGTACGTTATATTTTATACGTTATACGTTGTACGTTATACGTTATACGTCGTACGTTATACGTTATACGTTGTACGTTATACGTTATACGTTATACCTTTTAAGTTATTCGTTATACGTTCTTCGTTACGCGTTATACGTTATACGTTATACGTTATACGTTATACGTTATACGTTATACGTTATACGTTATACGTTATACGTTATGCGTTATACGTCATGCGTTATACGTTATACGTTATACGTTGTACGTTATACGTTATGCGTTATACGTCATGCGTTATACGTTATACGTTATACGTTGTACGTTATACGTTATACGCTATACGTTATACGTTATACGTTATACGTTGTACGTTATACGTTATACGTTATACGTTGTGCGTTATACGTTATATGTAATACGACATACGTTTTACGTTAATCCTTATACGTTCGTCGTTACACGTTATACGTTATACGTTATACGTTATACGTCATACGTTATACGTTATACGTTATACGTTATACGTTATACGTTATACGTTATACGTTATGCGTTATACGTCATGCGTTATACGTTATACGTTATACGTTGTACGTTATACGTTATACGCTATACGTTATACGTTATACGTTATACGTTGTACGTTATACGTTATACGTTATACGTTGTGCGTTATACGTTATACGTCATACGTCATAGGTTATACGATACACGTTATACGTTATACGTAATATGTAATACGTTATACGTAATACGTTATACGTTATACGTTATACGTTATACGTTATACGTTATACGTTATACGTTATACGTTATACGTTATACGTTATACGTTATACGTTATACGTTATACGTTATACGTTATACGTTATACGTTATACGTTATACGTTATACGTTATACGTTATACGTTATACGTTATACGTTATACGTTATACGTTATACGTTATACGTTATACGTTATACGTTATACGTTATACGTTATACGTTATACGTTATACGTTATACGTTATACGTTATACGTTATACGTTATACGTTATACGTTATACGTTATACGTTATACGTTATACGTTATACGTTATACGTTATACGTTATACGTTATACGTTATACGTTATACTTTATACGTTATACGTTATACGTTATACGTTATACGTTATACGTTATACGTTATACGTTATACGTTATACGTCATACGTTATACGTTATACGTCATAGCTTATCCGATACACGTTAAACGTTATACGTAATATGTAATACGTTATACGTTTTACGTTATTCGTTATACGTTCTTCGTTACGTGTTATACGTTATACGTTATACGTTATACGTTATACTTTATACGTTATACGACATACATTATACGATATACGTTATACGTTATACGTTATACGTTATAAGTTATACGTAATACGTTATACGTTATACGTTATACGTTATACGTTATACGTTATACGTTATACGTTACACGTTATACGTTATACGTTATACGTTATACGTTATACGTTATAAGTAATACGTTATGCGTTATACGTTATACGTTATGCGCTATACGTTGTACGTTATACGTTATGCTTTACACGTTGTACGTTATATTTTATACGTTATACGTTGTACGTTATACGTTATACGTCGTACGTTATACGTTATACGTTGTACGTTATACGTTATACGTTATACCTTTTAAGTTATTCGTTATACGTTCTTCGTTACGCGTTATACGTTATACGTTATACGTTATACGTTATACGTTATACGTTATACGATATACGTTATACGTTATACGTTATACATTATAAGTTATACGTTATTCGTTATACGTTATACGTTATACGTTATACGTTATACGTTATACGTTGTTCGTTATACGTTATACGTTATACGTTATACGTTATACGTTATACGTTATACGTTATAAGTTATACGTTGTACGTTATACGTTATACGTCGTACGTTATACGTTATACGTTGTACGTTATACGTTATACGTTATACCTTTTAAGTTATACGTTATACGTTATACGTTATACGTTATACGTTATAAGTTATACGTTATACGTTATACGTTATACGTTATACGTTATACGTTATACGTTATACGTTATACGTTATACGTTATACGTTATAAGTTATACGTTGTACGTTATACGTTATACGTCGTACGTTATACGTTATACGTTGTACGTTATACGTTATACGTTATACCTTTTAAGTTATTCGTTATACGTTATACGTTACACGTTATGCGTTATACGTTATACGTTATACGTTATACGTTATACGTTATACGTTATACGTTATACCTTTCAAGTTATTCGTTATACGTTATACGTTATACGGTGTACGTTATACGTTATAAGTTATACGTTGTACGTTATACGTTATACGTCGTACGTTATACGTTATACGTTGTACGTTATACGTTATACGTTATACCTTTTAAGTTATTCGTTATACGTTCTTCGTTACGCGTTATACGTTATACGTTATACGTTATACGTTATACGTTATACGTTATACGTTATACGATATACGTTATACGTTATACGTTATACATTATAAGTTATACGTTATACGTTATACGTTATACGTTATACGTTATACGTTATACGTTATACGTTATACGTTATTCGTTATACATTATAAGTTATACGTTATTCGTTATACGTTATACGTTATACGTTATACGTTATACGTTATTCGTTATACTTTATACGTTAAACGTTATACGTTATACGTTATACGTTATACGTCATACGTTATACGTTATACGTTATACGTTATACGTTATACGTTATAAGTTATACGTTATACGTTATACGTTATACGTTATACGTTATACGTTATACGTTATACGTTATAAGTTATACGTTGTACGTTATACGTTATACGTCGTACGTTATACGTTATACGTTTTAAGTTATACGTTATACGATATACCTTTTAAGTTATTCGTTATACGTTCTTCGTTACGCGTTATACGTTATACGTTATACGTTATACGTTATACGTTATACGATATACGTTATACGTTATACGTTATACATTATAAGTTATACGTTATTCGTTATACGTTATACGTTATACGTTATACGTTATACGTTATACGTTATACGTTGTTCGTTATACGTTATACGTTATACGTTATACGTTATACGTTATACGTTATACGTTATACGTTATACGTTACTCGTTATACTTTATACGTTAAACGTTATACGTTATACGTTATACGTTTTACGTTATACGTTATACGTTATACGTTTTACGTAATACGTTATGCGTTATACGTTATACGTTATTCGTTATACGTTACACGTTATAAGTTATACGTAATACGTTGTACGTTATACGTTATACGTTATACGTTATACGTTATACGTTATTAGTTATACGTTATACGTTATACGTTATACGTTATACGTTATTCGTTGTACGTTATACGTTATACGTTATACGTTATACGTTACGCGTTATACGTTGTACGTTATACGTTATGCTTTATACGTTGTACGTTATACGTTATACGTTATACGTTATACGTTATACGTTATACGTTATACGTTGTACGTTATGCGTTATACGTTATATGTAATACGACATACGTTTTACGTTAATCCTTATACGTTCGTCGTTACACGTTATACGTTATACGTTATACGTTATACGTCATACGTTATACGTTATACGTTATACGTTATACGTTATACGTTATACGTTATACGTTATGCGTTATACGTCATGCGTTATACGTTATACGTTATACGTTGTACGTTATACGTTATACGCTATACGTTATACGTTATACGTTATACGTTGTACGTTATACGTTATACGTTATACGTTGTGCGTTATACGTTATACGTCATACGTCATAGGTTATACGATACACGTTATACGTTATACGTAATATGTAATACGTTATACGTAATACGTTATACGTTATACGTTATACGTTATACGTTATACGTTATACGTTATAAGTTATACGTTATACGTTATACGTTATACGTTATACGTTATACGTTATACGTTATACGTTATAAGTTATACGTTGTACGTTATACGTTATACGTCGTACGTTATACGTTATACGTTGTACGTTATACGTTATACGTTATACCTTTTAAGGTATTCGTTATGCGTTATACGTTATACGTTATACGTTATACGTTATACGTTATACGTTATACGTTATACGTTATACGTTATACGTTATACGTTATACGTTATACGTTATACGTTATACGTTATACGTTATACCTTTCAAGTTATTCGTTATACGTTATACGCTATACGGTATACGTTATACGTTATAAGTTATACGTTGTACGTTATACGTTATACGTCGTACGTTATACGTTATACGTTGTACGTTATACGTTATACGTTATACCTTTTAAGTTATTCGTTATACGTTCTTCGTTACGCGTTATACGTTATACGTTATACGTTATACGTTATACGTTATACGTTATACGATATACGTTATACGTTATACGTTATACATTATAAGTTATACGTTATACGTTATACGTTATACGTTATACGATATACGTTATACGTTATACGTTATACGTTATTCGTTATACGTTATACGTTATACGTTATACGTTATACGTTATACGTTATACGTTATACGTTACACGTTATTCGTTATACTTTATACGTTAAACGTTATACGTTATACGTTATACGTTATACGTTATACGTTATACGTTATACGTTATACGTTTTAAGTAATACGTTATGGGTTATACGTTATACGTTATTCGTTATACGTTACACGTTATACGTTATACGTTATACGTTATAAGTTATACGTTATACGTTATACGTTATAAGTTATACGTTATACGTTATACGTTATACGTTATACGTTATACGTTGTACGTTATACGTTATACGTTATACGTTATACGTTACGCGTAATACGTTGTACGTTACACGTTATGCTTTATACGTTGTACGTTATACGTTATACGTTATACGTTATACGTTATACGATATACGTTATACGTTGTACGTTATGCGTTATACGTTATATGTAATACGACATACGTTTTACGTTAATCCTTATACGTTCGTCGTTACACGTTATACGTTATACGTTATACGTTATACGTCATACGTTATACGTTATACGTTATACGTTATACGTTATACGTTATACGTTATACGTTATGCGTTATACGTCATGCGTTATACGTTATACGTTATACGTTGTACGTTATACGTTATACGTTGTACGCTATACGTTATACGTTATACGTTATACGTTGTACGTTATACGTTATACGTTATACGTTGTGCGTTATACGTTATACGTCATACGTCATAGGTTATACGATACACGTTATACGTTATACGTAATATGTAATACGTTATACGTAATACGTTATACGTTATACGTTATACGTTATACGTTATACGTTATTCGTTATACGTTATACGTTATACGTTATACGTTATACGTTATACGTTATACGTTATACGTTATACGTTATACGTTATACGTTATACGTTATACGTTATACGTTATACGTTATACGTTATACGTTATACGTTATACGTTATACGTTATACGTTATACGTTATACGTTATACGTTATACGTTATACGTTATACGTTATACGTTATACGTTATACGTTATACGTTATACGTTATACGTTATACGTTATACGTTATACGTTATACGTTATACGTTATACGTTATACGTTATACGTTATACGTTATACGTTATACGTTATACGTTATACGTTATACGTTATACGTTATACGTTATACGTCATACGTTATACGTTATACGTCATAGCTTATCCGATACACGTTAAACGTTATACGTAATATGTAATACGTTATACGTTTTACGTTATTCGTTATACGTTCTTCGTTACGTGTTATACGTTATACGTTATACGTTATACGTTATACTTTATACGTTATACGACATACATTATACGATATACGTTATACGTTATACGTTATACGTTATAAGTTATACGTAATACGTTATACGTTATACGTTATACGTCATACGTTATACGTTATACGTTATACGTTACACGTTATACGTTATACGTTATACGTTATACGTTATACGTTATAAGTAATACGTTATGCGTTATACGTTATACGTTATGCGCTATACGTTGTACGTTATACGTTATGCTTTACACGTTGTACGTTATATTTTATACGTTATACGTTGTACGTTATACGTTATACGTCGTACGTTATACGTTATACGTTATACGTTATACGTTATACGTTATACGTTATACGTTATACGTTATACGTTATACGTTATACGTTATACGTTATACGTTATACGATATACGTTATACGTTATACGTTATACGTTATAAGTTATACGTTATACGTTATACGTTATACGTTATACGTTATACGTTATACGTTATACGTTATACGTTATACGTTATACGTTATACGTTATACGTTATACGTTATACGTTATACGTTATACGTTATACGTTATACGTTATACGTTATACGTTATACGTTATACGTTATACGTTATACGTTATACGTTATACGTTATACGTTATACGTTATACGTTATACGTTATACGTTATACGTTATACGTTATACGTTATACGTTATACGTTATACGTTATACGTTATACGTTATACGTTATACGTTATACGTTATACCTTTCAAGTTATTCGTTATACGTTATACGCTATACGGTATACGTTATACGTTATAAGTTATACGTTGTACGTTATACGTTATACGTCGTACGTTATACGTTATACGTTGTACGTTATACGTTATACGTTATACCTTTTAAGTTATTCGTTATACGTTCTTCGTTACGCGTTATACGTTATACGTTATACGTTATACGTTATACGTTATACGTTATACGATATACGTTATACGTTATACGTTATACATTATAAGTTATACGTTATACGTTATACGTTATACGTTATACGATATACGTTATACGTTATACGTTATACGTTATTCGTTATACGTTATACGTTATACATTATAAGTTATACGTTATACGTTATACGTTATACGTTATACGATATACGTTATACGTTATACGTTATACGTTATTCGTTATACGTTATACGTTATACGTTATACGTTATACGTTATACGTTATACGTTATACGTTACGCGTAATACGTTGTACGTTATACGTTATGCTTTATACGTTGTACGTTATACGTTATACGTTATACGTTATACGTTATACGATATACGTTATACGTTGTACGTTATGCGTTATACGTTATATGTAATACGACATACGTTTTACGTTAATCCTTATACGTTCGTCGTTACACGTTATACGTTATACGTTATACGTTATACGTTATACGTTATACGTTATACGTTATACGTTATACGTCATACGTTATACGTTATACGTCATAGCTTATCCGATACACGTTAAAAGTTATACGTAATATGTAATACGTTATACGTTTTACGTTATTCGTTATACGTTCTTCGTTACGTGTTATACGTTATACGTTATACGTTATACGTTATACTTTATACGTTATACGACATACATTATACGATATACGTTATACGTTATACGTTATACGTTATAAGTTATACGTAATACGTTATACGTTATACGTTATACGTTATACGTTATACGTTATACGTTATACGTTACACGTTATACGTTATACGTTATACGTTATACGTTATACGTTATAAGTAATACGTTATGCGTTATACGTTATACGTTATACGTTATACGTTATACGTTATACGTCATACGTTATACGTTATACGTCATAGCTTATCCGATACACGTTAAACGTTATACGTAATATGTAATACGTTATACGTTTTACGTTATTCGTTATACGTTCTTCGTTACGTGTTATACGTTATACGTTATACGTTATACGTTATACTTTATACGTTATACGACATACATTATACGATATACGTTATACGTTATACGTTATACGTTATAAGTTATACGTAATACGTTATACGTTATACGTTATACGTTATACGTTATACGTTATACGTTATACGTTACACGTTATACGTTATACGTTATACGTTATACGTTATACGTTATAAGTAATACGTTATGCGTTATACGTTATACGTTATGCGCTATACGTTGTACGTTATACGTTATGCTTTACACGTTGTAGGTTATATTTTATACGTTATACGTTGTACGTTATACGTTATACGTCGTACGTTATACGTTATACGTTGTACGTTATACGTTATACGTTATACCTTTTAAGTTATTCGTTATACGTTCTTCGTTACGCGTTACACGTTATACGTTATGAGTTATACGTTATACGTTATACGTTATACGATATACGTTATACGTTATACGTTATACGTTATAAGTTATACGTTATACGTTATACGTTATACGTTATACGTTATACGTTATACGTTATACGTTATACGTCGTACGTTATACGTTATACGTTGTACGTTATACGTTATACGTTATACCTTTTAAGTTATTCGTTATACGTTCTTCGTTACGCGTTATACGTTATACGTTATACGTTATACGTTATACGTTATAAGTTATACGTTGTACGTTATACGTTATACGTCGTACGTTACACGTTATACGTTGTACGTTATACGTTATACGTTATACCTTTTAAGTTATTCGTTATGCGTTATACGTTATACGTTATACGTTATACGTTATACGTTATACGTTATACGTTATACGTTATACGTTATACGTTATACGTTATACGTTATACGTTATACGTTATACCTTTCAAGTTATTCGTTATACGTTATACGCTATACGGTATACGTTATACGTTATAAGTTATACGTTGTACGTTATACGTTATACGTCGTACGTTATACGTTATACGTTGTACGTTATACGTTATACGTTATACCTTTTAAGTTATTCGTTATACGTTCTTCGTTACGCGTTATACGTTATACGTTATACGTTATACGTTATACGTTATACGTTATACGATATACGTTATACGTTATACGTTATACATTATAAGTTATACGTTATACGTTATACGTTATACGTTATACGTTATACGATATACGTTATACGTTATACGTTATACGTTATTCGTTATACGTTATACGTTATACATTATAAGTTATACGTTATACGTTATACGTTATACGTTATACGATATACGTTATACGTTATACGTTATACGTTATTCGTTATACGTTATACGTTATACGTTATACGTTATACGTTATACGTTATACGTTATACGTTACGCGTAATACGTTGTACGTTATACGTTATGCTTTATACGTTGTACGTTATACGTTATACGTTATACGTTATACGTTATACGATATACGTTATACGTTGTACGTTATGCGTTATACGTTATATGTAATACGACATACGTTTTACGTTAATCCTTATACGTTCGTCGTTACACGTTATACGTTATACGTTATACGTTATACGTCATACGTTATACGTTATACGTTATACGTTATACGTTATACGTTATACGTTATACGTTATGCGTTATACGTCATGCGTTATACGTTATACGTTATACGTTGTACGTTATACGTTATACGCTATACGTTATACGTTATACGTTATACGTTGTACGTTATACGTTATACGTTATACGTTGTGCGTTATACGTTATACGTCATACGTCATAGGTTATACGATACACGTTATACGTTATACGTAATATGTAATACGTTATACGTAATACGTTATACGTTATACGTTATACGTTATACGTTATACGTTATACGTTATACGTTATACGTTATACGTTATACGTTATACGTTATACGTTATACGTTATACGTTATACGTTATACGTTATACGTTATACGTTATACGTTATACGTTATACGTTATACGTTATACGTTATACGTTATACGTTATACGTTATACGTTATACGTTATACGTTATACGTTATACGTTATACGTTATACGTTATACGTTATACGTTATACGTTATACGTTATACGTTATACGTTATACGTTATACGTTATGCTTTATACGTTGTACGTTATACGTTATACGTTATACGTTATACGTTATACGATATACGTTATACGTTGTACGTTATGCGTTATACGTTATATGTAATACGACATACGTTTTACGTTAATCCTTATACGTTCGTCGTTACACGTTATACGTTATACGTTATACGTTATACGTTATACGTTATACGTTATACGTTATACGTCATACGTTATACGTTATACGTCATAGCTTATCCGATACACGTTAAACGTTATACGTAATATGTAATACGTTATACGTTTTACGTTATTCGTTATACGTTCTTCGTTACGTGTTATACGTTATACGTTATACGTTATACGTTATACTTTATACGTTATACGACATACATTATACGATATACGTTATACGTTATACGTTATACGTTATAAGTTATACGTAATACGTTATACGTTATACGTTATACGTTATACGTTATACGTTATACGTTATACGTTACACGTTATACGTTATACGTTATACGTTATACGTTATACGTTATAAGTAATACGTTATGCGTTATACGTTATACGTTATACGTTATACGTTATACGTTATACGTCATACGTTATACGTTATACGTCATAGCTTATCCGATACACGTTAAACGTTATACGTAATATGTAATACGTTATACGTTTTACGTTATTCGTTATACGTTCTTCGTTACGTGTTATACGTTATACGTTATACGTTATACGTTATACTTTATACGTTATACGACATACATTATACGATATACGTTATACGTTATACGTTATACGTTATAAGTTATACGTAATACGTTATACGTTATACGTTATACGTTATACGTTATACGTTATACGTTATACGTTACACGTTATACGTTATACGTTATACGTTATACGTTATACGTTATAAGTAATACGTTATGCGTTATACGTTATACGTTATGCGCTATACGTTGTACGTTATACGTTATGCTTTACACGTTGTACGTTATATTTTATACGTTATACGTTGTACGTTATACGTTATACGTCGTACGTTATACGTTATACGTTGTACGTTATACGTTATACGTTATACCTTTTAAGTTATTCGTTATACGTTCTTCGTTACGCGTTACACGTTATACGTTATGCGTTATACGTTATACGTTATACGTTATACGATATACGTTATACGTTATACGTTATACGTTATAAGTTATACGTTATACGTTATACGTTATACGTTATACGTTATACGTTATACGTTATACGTTATACGTCGTACGTTATACGTTATACGTTGTACGTTATACGTTATACGTTATACCTTTTAAGTTATTCGTTATACGTTCTTCGTTACGCGTTATACGTTATACGTTATACGTTATACGTTATACGTTATAAGTTATACGTTGTACGTTATACGTTATACGTCGTACGTTATACGTTATACGTTGTACGTTATACGTTATACGTTATACCTTTTAAGTTATTCGTTATGCGTTATACGTTATACGTTATACGTTATACGTTATACGTTATACGTTATACGTTATACGTTATACGTTATACGTTATACGTTATACGTTATACGTTATACGTTATACGTTATACGATATACGTTATACGTTATACGTTATACATTATAAGTTATACGTTATACGTTATACGTTATACGTTATACGTTATACGATATACGTTATACGTTATACGTTATACGTTATTCGTTATACGTTATACGTTATACATTATAAGTTATACGTTATACGTTATACGTTATACGTTATACGTTATACGATATACGTTATACGTTATACGTTATACGTTATTCGTTATACGTTATACGTTATACATTATAAGTTATACGTTATACGTTATACGTTATACGTTATACGTTATACGTTATACGTTATACGTTATACGTTATACGTTATACGTTATACGTTATACGTTATACGTTATACGTTATACGTTATACGTTATACGTTATACGTTATACGTTATACGTTATACGTTATACGTTATACGTTATACGTTATACGTTATACGTTATACGTCATACGTTATACGTTATACGTCATAGCTTATCCGATACACGTTAAACGTTATACGTAATATGTAATACGTTATACGTTTTACGTTATTCGTTATACGTTCTTCGTTACGTGTTATACGTTATACGTTATACGTTATACGTTATACTTTATACGTTATACGACATACATTATACGATATACGTTATACGTTATACGTTATACGTTATAAGTTATACGTAATACGTTATACGTTATACGTTATACGTTATACGTTATACGTTATACGTTATACGTTACACGTTATACGTTATACGTTATACGTTATACGTTATACGTTATAAGTAATACGTTATGCGTTATACGTTATACGTTATGCGCTATACGTTGTACGTTATACGTTATGCTTTACACGTTGTACGTTATATTTTATACGTTATACGTTGTACGTTATACGTTATACGTCGTACGTTATACGTTATACGTTGTACGTTATACGTTATACGTTATACCTTTTAAGTTATTCGTTATACGTTCTTCGTTACGCGTTACACGTTATACGTTATGCGTTATACGTTATACGTTATACGTTATACGATATACGTTATACGTTATACGTTATACGTTATACGTCATACGTTATACGTTATACGTTATACGTTATACGTTATACGTTATACGTTATACGTTATGCGTTATACGTCATGCGTTATACGTTATACGTTATACGTTGTACGTTATACGTTATACGCTATACGTTATACGTTATACGTTATACGTTGTACGTTATACGTTATACGTTATACGTTGTGCGTTATACGTTATACGTCATACGTCATAGGTTATACGATACACGTTATACGTTATACGTAATATGTAATACGTTATACGTAATACGTTATACGTTATACGTTATACGTTATACGTTATACGTTATACGTTATAAGTTATACGTTATACGTTATACGTTATACGTTATACGTTATACGTTATACGTTATACGTTATACGTTATAAGTTATACGTTGTACGTTATACGTTATACGTCGTACGTTATACGTTATACGTTGTACGTTATACGTTATACGTTATACCTTTTAAGTTATTCGTTATGCGTTATACGTTATACGTTATACGTTATACGTTATACGTTATACGTTATACGTTATACGTTATACGTTATACGTTATACGTTATACGTTATACGTTATACGTTATACGTTATACGTTATACGTTATACGTTATACGTTATACCTTTCAAGTTATTCGTTATACGTTATACGCTATACGGTATACGTTATACGTTATAAGTTATACGTTGTACGTTATACGTTATACGTCGTACGTTATACGTTATACGTTGTACGTTATACGTTATACGTTATACCTTTTAAGTTATTCGTTATACGTTCTTCGTTACGCGTTATACGTTATACGTTATACGTTATACGTTATACGTTATACGTTATACGATATACGTTATACGTTATACGTTATACATTATAAGTTATACGTTATACGTTATACGTTATACGTTATACGATATACGTTATACGTTATACGTTATACGTTATTCGTTATACGTTATACGTTATACGTTATACGTTATACGTTAAACGTTATACGTTATACGTTACACGTTATTCGTTATGCTTTATACGTTAAACGTTATACGTTATACGTTATACGTTATACGTTATACGTTATACGTTATACGTTATACGTTATACGTTATACGTTTTAAGTAATACGTTATGGGTTATACGTTATACGTTATTCGTTATACGTTACACGTTATACGTTATACGTTATACGTTATAAGTTATACGTTATACGTTATACGTTATAAGTTATACGTTATACGTTAAACGTTATACGTTATACGTTATACGTTATACGTTATACGTTATACGTTATACGTTATACGTTATACGTTATACGTTATACGTTATACGTTATACGTTATACGTTATACGTTATACGTTATACGTTATACGTTATACGTTATACGTTATACGTTATACGTTATACGTTATACGTTATACGTTATACGTTATACGTTATACGTTATACGTTATACGTTATACGTTATACGTTATACGTTATACGTTATACGTTGTACGTTATACGTTATACGTTATACGTTATACGTTATAAGTTATACGATGTACGTTATACGTTATACGTCGTACGTTATACGTTATACGTTGTACGTTATACGTTATACGTTATACCTTTTAAGTTATTCGTTATACGTTATACGTTACACGTTATGCGTTATACGTTATACGTTATACGTTATACGTTATACGTTATACGTTATACGTTATACCTTTCAAGTTATTCGTTATACGTTATACGTTATACGGTGTACGTTATACGTTATAAGTTATACGTTGTACGTTATACGTTATACGTCGTACGTTATACGTTATACGTTGTACGTTATACGTTATACGTTATACCTTTTAAGTTATTCGTTATACGTTCTTCGTTACGCGTTATACGTTATACGTTATACGTTATACGTTATACGTTATACGTTATACGTTATACGATATACGTTATACGTTATACGTTATACATTATAAGTTATACGTTATACGTTATACGTTATACGTTATACGTTATACGTTATACGTTATACGTTATACGTTATACGTTATTCGTTATACGTTATACGTTATACGTTATACGTTGTGCGTTATACGTTATACGTCATACGTCATAGGTTATACGATACACGTTATACGTTATACGTAATATGTAATACGTTATACGTAATACGTTATACGTTATACGTTATACGTTATACGTTATACGTTATACGTTATAAGTTATACGTTATACGTTATACGTTATACGTTATACGTTATACGTTATACGTTATACGTTATACGTTATAAGTTATACGTTGTACGTTATACGTTATACGTCGTACGTTATACGTTATACGTTGTACGTTATACGTTATACGTTATACCTTTTAAGTTATTCGTTATGCGTTATACGTTATACGTTATACGTTATACGTTATACGTTATACGTTATACGTTATACGTTATACGTTATACATTATACGTTATACGTTATACGTTATACGTTATACCTTTCAAGTTATTCGTTATACGTTATACGCTATACGGTATACGTTATACGTTATAAGTTATACGTTGTACGTTATACGTTATACGTCGTACGTTATACGTTATACGTTGTACGTTATACGTTATACGTTATACCTTTTAAGTTATTCGTTATACGTTATACGTTACACGTTATGCGTTATACGTTATACGTTATACGTTATACGTTATACGTTATACGTTATACGTTATACCTTTCAAGTTATTCGTTATACGTTATACGTTATACGGTGTACGTTATACGTTATAAGTTATACGTTGTACGTTATACGTTATACGTCGTACGTTATACGTTATACGTTGTACGTTATACGTTATACGTTATACCTTTTAAGTTATTCGTTATACGTTCTTCGTTACGCGTTATACGTTATACGTTATACGTTATACGTTATACGTTATACGTTATACGTTATACGATATACGTTATACGTTATACGTTATACATTATAAGTTATACGTTATACGTTATACGTTATACGTTATACGTTATACGTTATACGTTATACGTTATACGTTATACGTTATTCGTTATACGTTATACGTTATACGTTATACGTTGTGCGTTATACGTTATACGTCATACGTCATAGGTTATACGATACACGTTATACGTTATACGTAATATGTAATACGTTATACGTAATACGTTATACGTTATACGTTATACGTTATACGTTATACGTTATACGTTATAAGTTATACGTTATACGTTACACGTTATACGTTATACGTTATACGTTATACGTTATACGTTATAAGTTATACGTTGTACGTTATACGTTATACGTCGTACGTTATACGTTATACGTTGTACGTTATACGTTATACGTTATACCTTTTAAGTTATTCGTTATGCGTTATACGTTATACGTTATACGTTATACGTTATACGTTGTGCGTTATACGTTATACGTCATACGTCATAGGTTATACGATACACGTTATACGTTATACGTTATACGTTATACGTTACACGTTATTCGTTATACTTTATACGTTAAACGTTATACGTTATACGTTATACGTTATACGTTATACGTTATACGTTATACGTTATACGTTATACGTTTTAAGTAATACGTTATGGGTTATACGTTATACGTTATTCGTTATACGTTACACGTTATACGTTATACGTTATACGTTATAAGTTATACGTTATACGTTATACGTTATAAGTTATACGTTATACGTTATACGTTATACGTTATACGTTATACGTTATACGTTATACGTTATACGTTATACGTTATACGTTATACGTTATACGTTATACGTTATACGTTATACGTTATACGTTATACGTTATACGTTATACGTTATACGTTATACGTTATACGTTATACGTTATACGTTATACGTTATACGTTATACGTTATACGTTATACGTTATACGTTATACGTTATACGTTATACGTTATACGTTATACGTTATACGTTATACGTTATACGTTATACGTTATACGTTATACGTTATACGTTATACGTTATACGTTATACGTTATACGTTATACGTTATAAGTTATACGTTGTACGTTATACGTTATACGTCGTACGTTATACGTTATACGTTGTACGTTATACGTTATACGTTATACCTTTTAAGTTATTCGTTATACGTTATACGTTACACGTTATGCGTTATACGTTATACGTTATACGTTATACGTTATACGTTATACGTTATACGTTATACCTTTCAAGTTATTCGTTATACGTTATACGTTATACGGTGTACGTTATACGTTATAAGTTATACGTTGTACGTTATACGTTATACGTCGTACGTTATACGTTATACGTTGTACGTTATACGTTATACGTTATACCTTTTAAGTTATTCGTTATACGTTCTTCGTTACGCGTTATACGTTATACGTTATACGTTATACGTTATACGTTATACGTTATACGTTATACGATATACGTTATACGTTATACGTTATACATTATAAGTTATACGTTATACGTTATACGTTATACGTTATACGTTATACGTTATACGTTATACGTTATACGTTATACGTTATTCGTTATACGTTATACGTTATACGTTATACGTTGTGCGTTATACGTTATACGTCATACGTCATAGGTTATACGATACACGTTATACGTTATACGTAATATGTAATACGTTATACGTAATACGTTATACGTTATACGTTATACGTTATACGTTATACGTTATACGTTATAAGTTATACGTTATACGTTATACGTTATACGTTATACGTTATACGTTATACGTTATACGTTATAAGTTATACGTTGTACGTTATACGTTATACGTCGTACGTTATACGTTATACGTTGTACGTTATACGTTATACGTTATACCTTTTAAGTTATTCCTTATGCGCTATACGTTATACGTTATACGTTATACGTTATACGTTATACGTTATACGTTATACGTTATACGTTATACATTATACGTTATACGTTATACGTTATACGTTATACCTTTCAAGTTATTCGTTATACGTTATACGCTATACGGTATACGTTATACGTTATAAGTTATACGTTGTACGTTATACGTTATACGTCGTACGTTATACGTTATACGTTGTACGTTATACGTTATACGTTATACCTTTTAAGTTATTCGTTATACGTTCTTCGTTACGCGTTATACGTTATACGTTATACGTTATACGTTATACGTTATACGTTATACGATATACGTTATACGTTATACGTTATACATTATAAGTTATACGTTATACGTTATACGTTATACGTTATACGATATACGTTATACGTTATACGTTATACGTTATTCGTTATACGTTATACGTTATACGTTATACGTTATACGTTATACGTTATACGTTATACGTTATACGTTACACGTTATTCGTTATACTTTATACGTTAAACGTTATACGTTATACGTTATACGTTATACGTTATACGTTATACGTTATACGTTATACGTTTTAAGTAATACGTTATGGGTTATACGTTATACGTTATTCGTTATACGTTACACGTTATACGTTATACGTTATACGTTATAAGTTATACGTTATACGTTATACGTTATAAGTTATACGTTATACGTTATACGTTATACGTTATACGTTATACGTTGTACGTTATACGTTATACGTTATACGTTATACGTTACGCGTAATACGTTGTACGTTACACGTTATGCTTTATACGTTGTACGTTATACGTTATACGTTATACGTTATACGTTATACGATATACGTTATACGTTGTACGTTATGCGTTATACGTTATATGTTATACGACATACGTTTTACGTTAATCCTTATACGTTCGTCGTTACACGTTATACGTTATACGTTATACGTTATACGTCATACGTTATACGTTATACGTTATACGTTATACGTTATACGTTATACGTTATACGTTATGCGTTATACGTCATGCGTTATACGTTATACGTTATACGTTGTACGTTATACGTTATACGCTATACGTTATACGTTATACGTTATACGTTGTACGTTATACGTTATACGTTATACGTTGTGCGTTATACGTTATACGTCATACGTCATAGGTTATACGATACACGTTATACGTTATACGTAATATGTAATACGTTATACGTAATACGTTATACGTTATACGTTATACGTTATACGTTATACGTTATTCGTTATACGTTATACGTTATACGTTATACGTTATACGTTATACGTTATACGTTATACGTTATACGTTATACGTTATACGTTATACGTTATACGTTATACGTTATACGTTATACGTTATACGTTATACGTTATACGTTATACGTTATACGTTATACGTTATACGTTATACGTTATACGTTATACGTTATACGTTATACGTTATACGTTATACGTTATACGTTATACGTTATACGTTATACGTTATACGTTATACGTTATACGTTATACGTTATACGTTATACGTTATACGTTATACGTTATACGTTATACGTTATACGTTATACGTTATACGTTATACGTTATACGTCATACGTTATACGTTATACGTCATAGCTTATCCGATACACGTTAAACGTTATACGTAATATGTAATACGTTATACGTTTTACGTTATTCGTTATACGTTCTTCGTTACGTGTTATACGTTATACGTTATACGTTATACGTTATACTTTATACGTTATACGACATACATTATACGATATACGTTATACGTTATACGTTATACGTTGTAAGTTATACGTAATACGTTATACGTTATACGTTATACGTTATACGTTATACGTTATACGTTATACGTTACACGTTATACGTTATACGTTATACGTTATACGTTATACGTTATAAGTAATACGTTATGCGTTATACGTTATACGTTATGCGCTATACGTTGTACGTTATACGTTATGCTTTACACGTTGTACGTTATATTTTATACGTTATACGTTGTACGTTATACGTTATACGTCGTACGTTATACGTTATACGTTGTACGTTATACGTTATACGTTATACCTTTTAAGTTATTCGTTATACGTTCTTCGTTACGCGTTACACGTTATACGTTATGCGTTAAACGTTATACGTTATACGTTATACGATATACGTTATACGTTATACGTTATACGTTATAAGTTATACGTTATACGTTATACGTTATACGTTATACGTTATACGTTATACGTTATACGTTATACGTTATACGTTATACGTTATACGTTATACGTTATACGTTATACGTTATACGTTATACGTTATACGTTATACGTTATACGTTATACGTTATACGTTATACGTTATACGTTATACGTTATACGTTATACGTTATACGTTATACGTTATACGTTATACGTTATACGTTATACGTTATACGTCGTACGTTATACGTTATACGTTGTACGTTATACGTTATACGTTATACCTTTTAAGTTATTCGTTATGCGTTATACGTTATACGTTATACGTTATACGTTATACGTTATACGTTATACGTTATACGTTATGCGTTATACGTTATACGTTATACGTTATACGTTATACGTTATACGTTATACGTTATACCTTTCAAGTTATTCGTTATACGTTATACGCTATACGGTATACGTTATACGTTATAAGTTATACGTTGTACGTTATACGTTATACGTCGTACGTTATACGTTATACGTTGTACGTTATACGTTATACGTTATACCTTTTAAGTTATTCGTTATACGTTCTTCGTTACGCGTTATACGTTATACGTTATACGTTATACGTTATACGTTATACGTTATACGATATACGTTATACGTTATACGTTATACATTATAAGTTATACGTTATACGTTATACGTTATACGTTATACGATATACGTTATACGTTATACGTTATACGTTATTCGTTATACGTTATACGTTATACATTATAAGTTATACGTTATACGTTATACGTTATACGTTATACGATATACGTTATACGTTATACGTTATACGTTATTCGTTATACGTTATACGTTATACGTTATACGTTATACGTTATACGTTATACGTTATACGTTACGCGTAATACGTTGTACGTTATACGTTATGCTTTATACGTTGTACGTTATACGTTATACGTTATACGTTATACGTTATACGATATACGTTATACGTTGTACGTTATGCGTTATACGTTATATGTAATACGACATACGTTTTACGTTAATCCTTATACGTTCGTCGTTACACGTTATACGTTATACGTTATACGTTATACGTCATACGTTATACGTTATACGTTATACGTTATACGTTATACGTTATACGTTATACGTTATGCGTTATACGTCATGCGTTATACGTTATACGTTATACGTTGTACGTTATACGTTATACGCTATACGTTATACGTTATACGTTATACGTTGTACGTTATACGTTATACGTTATACGTTGTGCGTTATACGTTATACGTCATACGTCATAGGTTATACGATACACGTTATACGTTATACGTAATATGTAATACGTTATACGTAATACGTTATACGTTATACGTTATACGTTATACGTTATACGTTATACGTTATACGTTATACGTTATACGTTATACGTTATACGTTATACGTTATACGTTATACGTTATACGTTATACGTTATACGTTATACGTTATACGTTATACGTTATACGTTATACGTTATACGTTATACGTTATACGTTATACGTTATACGTTATACGTTATACGTTATACGTTATACGTTATACGTTATACGTTATACGTTATACGTTATACGTTATACGTTATACGTTATACGTTATACGTTATACGTTATACGTTATACGTTATACGTTATACGTTATACGTTATACGTTATACGTTATACGTTATACGTTATACGTTATACGTTATACGTTATACGTTATACGTTATACGTTATACGTTATACGTTATACGTTATACGTTATACGTTATACGTCATACGTTACACGTTATACGTCATAGCTTATCCGATACACGTTAAACGTTATACGTAATATGTAATACGTTATACGTTTTACGTTATTCGTTATACGTTCTTCGTTACGTGTTATACGTTATACGTTATACGTTATACGTTATACTTTATACGTTATACGACATACATTATACGATATACGTTATACGTTATACGTTATACGTTATAAGTTATACGTAATACGTTATACGTTATACGTTATACGTTATACGTTATACGTTATACGTTATACGTTACACGTTATACGTTATACGTTATACGTTATACGTTATACGTTATAAGTAATACGTTATGCGTTATACGTTATACGTTATGCGCTATACGTTGTACGTTATACGTTATGCTTTACACGTTGTACGTTATATTTTATACGTTATACGTTGTACGTTATACGTTATACGTCGTACGTTATACGTTATACGTTGTACGTTATACGTTATACGTTATACCTTTTAAGTTATTCGTTATACGTTCTTCGTTACGCGTTACACGTTATACGTTATGCGTTATACGTTATACGTTATACGTTATACGATATACGTTATACGTTATACGTTATACGTTATACGTCATACGTTATACGTTATACGTTATACGTTATACGTTATACGTTATACGTTATACGTTATGCGTTATACGTCATGCGTTATACGTTATACGTTATACGTTGTACGTTATACGTTATACGCTATACGTTATACGTTATACGTTATACGTTGTACGTTATACGTTATACGTTATACGTTGTGCGTTATACGTTATACGTCATACGTCATAGGTTATACGATACACGTTATACGTTATACGTAATATGTAATACGTTATACGTAATACGTTATACGTTATACGTTATACGTTATACGTTATACGTTATACGTTATAAGTTATACGTTATACGTTATACGTTATACGTTATACGTTATACGTTATACGTTATACGTTATAAGTTATACGTTGTACGTTATACGTTATACGTCGTACGTTATACGTTATACGTTGTACGTTATACGTTATACGTTATACCTTTTAAGTTATTCGTTATGCGTTATACGTTATACGTTATACGTTATACGTTATACGTTATACGTTATACGTTATACGTTATACGTTATACGTTATACGTTATACGTTATACGTTATACGTTATACGTTATACGTTATACGTTATACGTTATACGTTATACGTTATACGTTATACCTTTCAAGTTATTCGTTATACGTTATACGCTATACGGTATACGTTATACGTTATAAGTTATACGTTGTACGTTATACGTTATACGTCGTACGTTATACGTTATACGTTGTACGTTATACGTTATACGTTATACCTTTTAAGTTATTCGTTATACGTTCTTCGTTACGCGTTATACGTTATACGTTATACGTTATACGTTATACGTTATACGTTATACGATATACGTTATACGTTATACGTTATACATTATAAGTTATACGTTATACGTTATACGTTATACGTTATACGATATACGTTATACGTTATACGTTATACGTTATTCGTTATACGTTATACGTTATACGTTATACGTTATACGTTATACGTTATACGTTATACGTTACACGTTATTCGTTATACTTTATACGTTAAACGTTATACGTTATACGTTATACGTTATACGTTATACGTTATACGTTATACGTTATACGTTATACGTTTTAAGTAATACGTTATGGGTTATACGTTATACGTTATTCGTTATACGTTACACGTTATACGTTATACGTTATACGTTATAAGTTATACGTTATACGTTATACGTTATAAGTTATACGTTATACGTTATACGTTATACGTTATACGTTATACGTTGTACGTTATACGTTATACGTTATACGTTATACGTTACGCGTAATACGTTGTACGTTATACGTTATGCTTTATACGTTGTACGTTATACGTTATACGTTATACGTTATACGTTATACGATATACGTTATACGTTGTACGTTATGCGTTATACGTTATATGTAATACGACATACGTTTTACGTTAATCCTTATACGTTCGTCGTTACACGTTATACGTTATACGTTATACGTTATACGTCATACGTTATACGTTATACGTTATACGTTATACGTTATACGTTATACGTTATACGTTATGCGTTATACGTCATGCGTTATACGTTATACGTTATACGTTGTACGTTATACGTTATACGCTATACGTTATACGTTATACGTTATACGTTATACGTTGTACGTTATACGTTATACGTTATACGTTGTGCGTTATACGTTATACGTCATACGTCATAGGTTATACGGTACACGTTATACGTTATACGTAATATGTAATACGTTATACGTAATACGTTATACGTTATACGTTATACGTTATACGTTATACGTTATTCGTTATACGTTATACGTTATACGTTATACGTTATACGTTATACGTTATACGTTATACGTTATACGTTATACGTTATACGTTATACGTTATACGTTATACGTTATACGTTATACGTTATACGTTATACGTTATACGTTATACGTTATACGTTATACGTTATACGTTATACGTTATACGTTATACGTTATACGTTATACGTTATACGTTATACGTTATACGTTATACGTTATACGTTATACGTTATACGTTATACGTTATACGTTATACGTTATACGTTATACGTTATACGTTATACGTTATACGTTATACGTTATACGTTATACGTTATACGTTATACGTTATACGTTATACGTTATACGTTATACGTTATACGTTATACGTCATACGTTATACGTTATACGTCATAGCTTATCCGATACACGTTAAACGTTATACGTAATATGTAATACGTTATACGTTTTACGTTATTCGTTATACGTTCTTCGTTACGTGTTATACGTTATACGTTATACGTTATACGTTATACTTTATACGTTATACGACATACATTATACGATATACGTTATACGTTATACGTTATTCGTTATAAGTTATACGTAATACGTTATACGTTATACGTTATACATTATACGTTATACGTTATACGTTATACGTTACACGTTATACGTTATACGTTATACGTTATACGTTATACGTTATAAGTAATACGTTATGCGTTATACGTTATACGTTATGCGCTATACGTTGTACGTTATACGTTATGCTTTACACGTTGTACGTTATATTTTATACGTTATACGTTGTACGTTATACGTTATACGTCGTACGTTATACGTTATACGTTGTACGTTATACGTTATACGTTATACCTTTTAAGTTATTCGTTATACGTTCTTCGTTACGCGTTACACGTTATACGTTATGCGTTATACGTTATACGTTATACGTTATACGATATACGTTATACGTTATACGTTATACGTTATAAGTTATACGTTATACGTTATACGTTATACGTTATACGTTATACGTTATACGTTATACGTTATACGTCGTACGTTATACGTTATACGTTGTACGTTATACGTTATACGTTATACCTTTTAAGTTATTCGTTATACGTTCTTCGTTACGCGTTATACGTTATACGTTATACGTTATACGTTATACGTTATAAGTTATACGTTGTACGTTATACGTTATACGTCGTACGTTATACGTTATACGTTGTACGTTATACGTTATACGTTATACCTTTTAAGTTATTCGTTATGCGTTATACGTTATACGTTATACGTTATACGTTATACGTTATACGTTATACGTTATACGTTATACGTTATACGTTATACGTTATACGTTATACGTTATACGTTATACCTTTCAAGTTATTCGTTATACGTTATACGCTATACG
Source organism: Ptiloglossa arizonensis (assembly GCF_051014685.1). Taxonomy (NCBI): domain Eukaryota; kingdom Metazoa; phylum Arthropoda; class Insecta; order Hymenoptera; family Colletidae; genus Ptiloglossa; species Ptiloglossa arizonensis. The sequence goes on along the minus strand of NW_027478783.1, from coordinate 60,165 downwards.
GTATACGTTATACGTTATAAGTTATACGTTGTACGTTATACGTTATACGTCGTACGTTATACGTTATACGTTGTACGTTATACGTTATACGTTATACCTTTTAAGTTATTCGTTATACGTTCTTCGTTACGCGTTATACGTTATACGTTATACGTTATACGTTATACGTTATACGTTATACGATATACGTTATACGTTATACGTTATACATTATAAGTTATACGTTATACGTTATACGTTATACGTTATACGTTATACGTTATACGTTATACGTTATACGTTATACGTTATACGTTATACGTTATACGTTATACGTTATACGTTTTACGTTATACGTTATACGTTATACGTTATACGTTATACGTTATACGTTATACGTTATACGTTATACGTTATACGTCATACGTTATACGTTATACGTCATAGCTTATCCGATACACGTTAAACGTTATACGTAATATGTAATACGTTATACGTTTTACGTTATTCGTTATACGTTCTTCGTTACGTGTTATACGTTATACGTTATACGTTATACGTTGTACGTTATACGTTATACGTCGTACGTTATACGTTATACGTTGTACGTTATACGTTATACGTTATACCTTTTAAGTTATTCGTTATACGTTCTTCGTTACGCGTTACACGTTATACGTTATGCGTTATACGTTATACGTTATACGTTATACGATATACGTTATACGTTATACGTTATACGTTATAAGTTATACGTTATACGTTATACGTTATACGTTATACGTTATACGTTATACGTCATGCGTTATACTTTATACGTTATACGTTATACGTTATACGTTATACGTTATACGTTATACGTTATACGTAATACGTTATGCGTTATACGTTATACGTTATACGTTATACGTTATACGTTATAAGTTACACGTAATACGTTATACGTTACACGTTATACGTTATACGTTATACGTTATACGTTATACGTTATAAGTTATACGTTATACGTTATACGTTATACGTTATACGTTATACGTTATACGTTATACGTTATACGTTATACGTTATACGTTATACGTTACGCGTTATACGTTGTACGTTATACGTTATGCTTTATACGTTGTACGTTATACGTTATACGCTATACGTTATACGTTATACGTTATACGTTATACGTTATATGCTATACGTTATGCGTTATACGTTTTACGTTATTCGTTATACGTAATACGTTATGCGTTATACGTTATACGTTATACGTTATACGTTATACGTTATAAGTTATACGTAGTACGTTATACGTTATACGTTATACGTTATACGTTATACGTTATACGTTATACGTTATAAGTTATACGTTATACGTTATACGTTATACGTTATACGTTATACGTTATACGTTATACGTTATACGTTATACGTTATACGTTATACGTTATACGTTACGCGTTATACGTTGTACGTTATACGTTATGCTTTATACGTTGTACGTTATACGTTATACTTTATACGTTGTACGTTATACGTTATACGTTGTACGTTATGCGTTATACGTTATATGTAATACGTCATACGATTTACGTTGTACGTTATACGTTATACTTTATACGTTGTACGTTATACGTTATACGTTGTACGTTATGCGTTATACGTTATATGTAATACGTCATACGATTTACGTTAATCCTTATACGTTCTTCGTTACACGTTATACGTTATACGTTATACGTTATACGTTATACGTTATACGTTATACGTTATACGTTATACGTTATACGTTATACGATATACGTTATACGTTATACGTTATACGTTATACGTTATACGTTATACGTTATACGTTATACGTTATACGTTATACGTTATACGTCATACGTCATAGGTTATACGATACACGTTATACGTTATACGTAATATGTAATACGTTATACGTTATACGTTGTACGTTATGCGTTATACGTTATATGTAATAAGACATACGTTTTACGTTAATCCTTATACGTTCTTCGTTACACGTTATACGTTATACGTTATACGTTATACGTTATACGTTATACGTTATACGTTATACGTTATACGTTATACGTTATACGTTATACGTTATACGTTATACGTTATACGTCATACGTTATACGTTATGCGCTATACGTTGTACGTTATACGTTATGCTTTACACGTTGTACGTTATATTTTATACGTTATACGTTGTACGTTATACGTTATACGTCGTACGTTATACGTTATACGTTGTACGTTATACGTTATACGTTATACCTTTTAAGTTATTCGTTATACGTTCTTCGTTACGCGTTACACGTTATACGTTATGCGTTATACGTTATACGTTATACGTTATACGATATACGTTATACGTTATACGTTATACGTTATACGTCATACGTTATACGTTATACGTTATACGTTATACGTTATACGTTATACGTTATACGTTATGCGTTATACGTCATGCGTTATACGTTATACGTTATACGTTGTACGTTATACGTTATACGCTATACGTTATACGTTATACGTTATACGTTGTACGTTATACGTTATACGTTATACGTTGTGCGTTATACGTTATACGTTATACGTTATACGTTATACGTTACGCGTTATACGTTGTACGTTATACGTTATGCTTTATACGTTGTACGTTATACGTTATACGCTATACGTTATACGTTATACGTTATACGTTATACGTTATATGCTATACGTTATGCGTTATACGTTTTACGTTATTCGTTATACGTAATACGTTATGCGTTATACGTTATACGTTATACGTTATACGTTATACGTTATAAGTTATACGTAGTACGTTATACGTTATACGTTATACGTTATACGTTATACGTTATACGTTATACGTTATAAGTTATACGTTATACGTTATACGTTATACGTTATACGTTATACGTTATACGTTATACGTTATACGTTATACGTTATACGTTATACGTTATACGTTATACGTTATACGTTACGCGTTATACGTTGTACGTTATACGTTATGCTTTATACGTTGTACGTTATACGTTATACTTTATACGTTGTACGTTATACGTTATACGTTGTACGTTATGCGTTATACGTTATATGTAATACGTCATACGATTTACGTTGTACGTTATACGTTATACTTTATACGTTGTACGTTATACGTTATACGTTGTACGTTATGCGTTATACGTTATATGTAATACGTCATACGATTTACGTTAATCCTTATACGTTCTTCGTTACACGTTATACGTTATACGTTATACGTTATACGTTATACGTTATACGTTATACGTTATACGTTATACGTTATACGTTATACGATATACGTTATACGTTATACGTTATACGTTATACGTTATACGTTATACGTTATACGTTATACGTTATACGTTATACGTTATACGTTACACGTTATACGTTATACGTTATACGTCATACGTTATACGTTATACGTTATACGTTATACGTTATACGGTATACGTTATACGTTATACGTTATACGTTTTACGTTATTCGTTATACGTAATACGTTATGCGTTGTGCGTTATACGTTATACGTCATACGTCATAGGTTATACGATACACGTTATACGTTATACGTAATATGTAATACGTTATACGTTATACGTTGTACGTTATGCGTTATACGTTATATGTAATAAGACATACGTTTTACGTTAATCCTTATACGTTCTTCGTTACACGTTATACGTTATACGTTATACGTTATACGTTATACGTTATACGTTATACGTTATACGTTATACGTTACGCGTTATACGTTGTACGTTATACGTTATGCTTTATACGTTGTACGTTATACGTTATACGTTATACGTTATACGTTATACGTTATACGTTGTACGTTATGCGTTATACGTTATATGTAATACGTCATACGTTTTACGTTAATCCTTATACGTTCTTCGTTACACGTTATACGTTATACGTTATACGTTATACGTCATACGTTATACGTTATACGTTATACGTTATACGTTATACGTTATACGTTATACGTTATACGTTATACTTTATACGTTATACGTTATACGTTATACGTTATACGTTATACGTTATACGTTACACGTTATACGTTATACGTTATACGTCATACGTTATACGTTATACGTTATACGTTATACGTTATACGGTATACGTTATACGTTATACGTTATACGTTATACGTTATACGTTATACGTTATACGTTATACGTTACGCGTTATACGTTGTACGTTATACGTTATGCTTTATACGTTTTACGTTATACGTTATACGTTATACGTTGTACGTTATACGTTATACGTTGTACGTTATGCGTTATACGTTATATGTAATACGTCATACGTTTTACGTTAATCCTTATACGTTCTTCGTTACACGTTATACGTTATACATTATACGTTATACGTTATACGTTATACGTTATACGTTATACGTTATACGTTATACGTTATACGTTATACGTTATACGTTATACGTTATACGTTATACGTTATACGTTATACGTTATACGTTATGCGTTATACGTTATACGTTATACGTTATACGTTATACGTTATACGTTATACGTTATACGTTTTACGTTATTCGTTATACGTAATACGTTATGCGTTATACGTTATACGTTATACGTTATACGTTATACGTTATAAGTTACACGTAATACGTTATACGTTACACGTTATACGTTATACGTTTTACGTTATACGTTATACGTTATACGTTATAAGTTATACGTTATACGTTATACGTTATACGTTATACGTTATACGTTATACGTTATACGTTATACGTTATACGTTATACGTTATACGTTATACGTTACGCGTTATACGTTGTACGTTATACGTTATGCTTTATACGCTGTACGTTATACGTTATACGCTATACGTTATACGTTATACGTTATACGTTATACGTTATATGCTATACGTTATGCGTTATACGTTTTACGTTATTCGTTATACGTAATACGTTATGCGTTATACGTTATACGTTATACGTTATACGTTATACGTTATAAGTTATACGTAGTACGTTATACGTTATACGTTATACGTTATACGTTATACGTTATACGTTATACGTTATAAGTTATACGTTATACGTTATACGTTATACGTTATACGTTATACGTTATACGTTATACGTTATACGTTATACGTTATACGTTATACGTTATACGTTATACGTTATACGTTATACGTTATACGTTACGCGTTATACGTTGTACGTTATACGTTATGCTTTATACGTTGTACGTTATACGTTATACTTTATACGTTGTACGTTATACGTTATACGTTGTACGTTATGCGTTATACGTTATATGTAATACGTCATACGATTTACGTTGTACGTTATACGTTATACTTTATACGTTGTACGTTATACGTTATACGTTGTACGTTATGCGTTATACGTTATATGTAATACGTCATACGATTTACGTTAATCCTTATACGTTCTTCGTTACACGTTATACGTTATACGTTATACGTTATACGTTATACGTTATACGTTATACGTTATACGTTATACGTTATACGTTATACGTTATACGTTATACGTTATACGTTATACGTTATACGTTATACGTTACACGTTATACGTTATACGTTATACGTCATACGTTATACGTTATACGTTATACGTTATACGTTATACGGTATACGTTATACGTTATACGTTATACGTTTTACGTTATTCGTTATACGTAATACGTTATGCGTTGTGCGTTATACGTTATACGTCATACGTCATAGGTTATACGATACATGTTATACGTTATACGTAATATGTAATACGTTATACGTTATACGTTGTACGTTATGCGTTAAACGTTATATGTAATAAGACATACGTTTTACGTTAATCCTTATACGTTCTTCGTTACACGTTATACGTTATACGTTATACGTTATACGTTATACGTTATACGTTATACGTTATACGTTATACGTTACGCGTTATACGTTGTACGTTATACGTTATGCTTTATACGTTGTACGTTATACGTTATACGTTATACGTTATACGTTATACGTTATACGTTGTACGTTATGCGTTATACGTTATATGTAATACGTCATACGTTTTACGTTAATCCTTATACGTTCTTCGTTACACGTTATACGTTATACGTTATACGTTATACGTCATACGTTATACGTTATACGTTATACGTTATACGTTATACGTTATACGTTATACGTTATACGTTATACTTTATACGTTATACGTTATACGTTATACGTTATACGTTATACGTTATACGTTATACGTTACACGTTATACGTTATACGTTATACGTCATACGTTATACGTTATACGTTATACGTTATACGTTATACGGTATACGTTATACGTTATACGTTACGCGTTATACGTTGTACGTTATACGTTATGCTTTATACGTTTTACGTTATACGTTATACGTTATACGTTGTACGTTATACGTTATACGTTGTACGTTATGCGTTATACGTTATATGTAATACGTCATACGTTTTACGTTAATCCTTATACGTTCTTCGTTACACGTTATACGTTATACATTATACGTTATACGTTATACGTTATACGTTATACGTTATACGTTATACGTTATACGTTATACGTTATACGTTATACGTTATACGTTATACGTTATACGTTATACGTTATACGTTATACGTTATGCGTTATACGTTATACGTTATACGTTATACGTTATACGTTATACGTTATACGTTATACGTTTTACGTTATTCGTTATACGCAATACGTTATGCGTTGTACGTTATACGTTATACGTTATACGTTATACGTTATACGTTATAAGTTATTCGTAATACGTTATACGTTATACGTTATACGTTATACGTTATACGTTATACGTTATACGTTACGCGTTATACGTTGTACGTTATACGTTATGCTTTATACGTTGTACGTTATACGTTATACGTTATACGTTATACGTTATACGTTATACGTTGTACGTTATGCGTTATACGTTATATGTAATACGTCATACGTTTTACGTTAATCCTTATACGTTCTTCGTTACACGTTATACGTTATACGTTATACGTTATACGTCATACGTTATACGTTATACGTTATACGTTATACGTTATACGTTATACGTTATACGTTATACGTTATACTTTATACGTTATACGTTATACGTTATACGTTATACGTTATACGTTATACGTTATACGTTACACGTTATACGTTATACGTTATACGTCATACGTTATACGTTATACGTTATACGTTATACGTTATACGGTATACGTTATACGTTATACGTTACGCGTTATACGTTGTACGTTATACGTTATGCTTTATACGTTTTACGTTATACGTTATACGTTATACGTTGTACGTTATACGTTATACGTTGTACGTTATGCGTTATACGTTATATGTAATACGTCATACGTTTTACGTTAATCCTTATACGTTCTTCGTTACACGTTATACGTTATACATTATACGTTATACGTTATACGTTATACGTTATACGTTATACGTTATACGTTATACGTTATACGTTATACGTTATACGTTATACGTTATACGTTATACGTTATACGTTATACGTTATACGTTATGCGTTATACGTTATACGTTATACGTTATACGTTATACGTTATACGTTATACGTTATACGTTTTACGTTATTCGTTATACGCAATACGTTATGCGTTGTACGTTATACGTTATACGTTATACGTTATACGTTATACGTTATAAGTTATTCGTAATACGTTATACGTTATACGTTATACGTTATACGTTATACGTTATACGTTATACGTTATAAGTTATACGTTATACGTTATACGTTATACGTTATACGTTATACGTTATACGTTATACGTTATACGTTATACGTTATACGTTATACGATATACGTTATACGTTATACGTTATACGTTATACGTTATACGTTATACGTTATACGTTATACGTTATACGTTATACGTTATACGTTATACGTTATACGTTATACGTTATACGTTATACGTTATACGTTATACGTTACGCGTTATACGTTGTACGTTATACGTTATGCTTTATACGTTGTACGTTATACGTTATACGCTATACGTTATACGTTATACGTTATACGTTATACGTTATATGCTATACGTTATGCGTTATACGTTTTACGTTATTCGTTATACGTAATACGTTATGCGTTATACGTTACACGTTATACGTTATACGTTATACGTCATACGTTATACGTTATACGTTATACGTTATACGTTATACGGTATACGTTATACGTTATACGTTATACGTTATACGTTATACGTTATACGTTATACGTTATACGTTATACGTTACGCGTTATACGTTGTACGTTATACGTTATGCTTTATACGTTTTACGTTATACGTTATACGTTATACGTTGTACGTTATACGTTATACGTTGTACGTTATGCGTTATACGTTATATGTAATACGTCATACGTTTTACGTTAATCCTTATACGTTCTTCGTTACACGTTATACGTTATACATTATACGTTATACGTTATACGTTATACGTTATACGTTATACGTTATACGTTATACGTTATACGTTATACGTTATACGTTATACGTTATACGTTATACGTTATACGTTATACGTTATACGTTATGCGTTATACGTTATACGTTATACGTTATACGTTATACGTTATACGTTATACGTTATACGTTTTACGTTATTCGTTATACGTAATACGTTATGCGTTATACGTTATACGTTATACGTTATACGTTATACGTTATAAGTTACACGTAATACGTTATACGTTACACGTTATACGTTATACGTTATACGTTATACGTTATACGTTATAAGTTATACGTTATACGTTATACGTTATACGTTATACGTTATACGTTATACGTTATACGTTATACGTTATACGTTATACGTTATACGTTATACGTTACGCGTTATACGTTGTACGTTATACGTTATGCTTTATACGTTGTACGTTATACGTTATACGCTATACGTTATACGTTATACGTTATACGTTATACGTTATATGCTATACGTTATGCGTTATACGTTTTACGTTATTCGTTATACGTAATACGTTATGCGTTATACGTTATACGTTATACGTTATACGTTATACGTTATAAGTTATACGTAGTACGTTATACGTTATACGTTATACGTTATACGTTATACGTTATACGTTATACGTTATACGTTATAAGTTATACGTTATACGTTATACGTTATACGTTATACGTTATACGTTATACGTTATACGTTATACGTTATACGTTATACGTTATACGTTATACGTTATACGTTACGCGTTATACGTTGTACGTTATACGTTATGCTTTATACGTTGTACGTTATACGTTATACTTTATACGTTGTACGTTATACGTTATACGTTGTACGTTATGCGTTATACGTTATATGTAATACGTCATACGATTTACGTTGTACGTTATACGTTATACTTTATACGTTGTACGTTATACGTTATACGTTGTACGTTATGCGTTATACGTTATATGTGATACGTCATACGATTTACGTTAATCCTTATACGTTCTTCGTTACACGTTATACGTTATACGTTTTACGTTATTCGTTATACGCAATACGTTATGCGTTGTACGTTATACGTTATACGTTATACGTTATACGTTATACGTTATAAGTTATTCGTAATACGTTATACGTTATACGTTATACGTTATACGTTATACGTTATACGTTATACGTTATAAGTTATACGTTATACGTTATACGTTATACGTTATACGTTATACGTTATACGTTATACGTTATACGTTATACGTTATACGTTATACGATATACGTTATACGTTATACGTTATACGTTATACGTTATACGTTATACGTCATACGTTATACGTTATACGTTATACGTTATACGTTATACGTTATACGTTATACGTTATACGTTATACGTTATACGTTATACGTTATACGTTATACGTTACGCGTTATACGTTGTACGTTATACGTTATGCTTTATACGTTGTACGTTATACGTTATACGCTATACGTTATACGTTATACGTTATACGTTATACGTTATATGCTATACGTTATGCGTTATACGTTTTACGTTATTCGTTATACGTAATACGTTATGCGTTATACGTTACACGTTATACGTTATACGTTATACGTCATACGTTATACGTTATACGTTATACGTTATACGTTATACGGTATACGTTATACGTTATACGTTATACGTTATACGTTATACGTTATACGTTATACGTTATACGTTATACGTTACGCGTTATACGTTGTACGTTATACGTTATGCTTTATACGTTTTACGTTATACGTTATACGTTATACGTTGTACGTTATACGTTATACGTTGTACGTTATGCGTTATACGTTATATGTAATACGTCATACGTTTTACGTTAATCCTTATACGTTCTTCGTTACACGTTATACGTTATACATTATACGTTATACGTTATACGTTATACGTTATACGTTATACGTTATACGTTATACGTTATACGTTATACGTTATACGTTATACGTTATACGTTATACGTTATACGTTATACGTTATACGTTATGCGTTATACGTTATACGTTATACGTTATACGTTATACGTTATACGTTATACGTTATACGTTATACGTTTTACGTTATTCGTTATACGTAATACGTTATGCGTTATACGTTATACGTTATACGTTATACGTTATACGTTATAAGTTACACGTAATACGTTATACGTTACACGTTATACGTTATACGTTATACGTTATACGTTATACGTTATAAGTTATACGTTATACGTTATACGTTATACGTTATACGTTATACGTTATACGTTATACGTTATACGTTATACGTTATACGTTATACGTTACGCGTTATACGTTGTACGTTATACGTTATGCTTTATACGTTGTACGTTATACGTTATACGCTATACGTTATACGTTATACGTTATACGTTATACGTTATATGCTATACGTTATGCGTTATACGTTTTACGTTATTCGTTATACGTAATACGTTATGCGTTATACGTTATACGTTATACGTTATACGTTATACGTTATAAGTTATACATAGTACGTTATACGTTATACGTTATACGTTATACGTTATACGTTATACGTTATACGTTATAAGTTATACGTTATACGTTATACGTTATACGTTATACGTTATACGTTATACGTTATACGTTATACGTTATACGTTATACGTTATACGTTATACGTTACGCGTTATACGTTGTACGTTATACGTTATGCTTTATACGTTGTACGTTATACGTTATACTTTATACGTTGTACGTTATACGTTATACGTTGTACGTTATGCGTTATACGTTATATGTAATACGTCATACGATTTACGTTGTACGTTATACGTTATACTTTATACGTTGTACGTTATACGTTATACGTTGTACGTTATGCGTTATACGTTATATGTAATACGTCATACGATTTACGTTAATCCTTATACGTTCTTCGTTACACGTTATACGTTATACGTTATACGTTATACGTTATACGTTATACGTTATACGTTATACGTTATACGTTATACGTTATACGTTATACGATATACGTTATACGTTATACGTTATACGTTATACGTTATACGTTATACGTTATACGTTATACGTTATACGTTATACGTTATACGTTACACGTTATACGTTATACGTTATACGTCATACGTTATACGTTATACGTTATACGTTATACGTTATACGGTATACGTTATACGTTATACGTTATACGTTTTACGTTATTCGTTATACGTAATACGTTATGCGTTGTGCGTTATACGTTATACGTCATACGTCATAGGTTATACGATACACGTTATACGTTATACGTAATATGTAATACGTTATACGTTATACGTTGTACGTTATGCGTTAAACGTTATATGTAATAAGACATACGTTTTACGTTAATCCTTATACGTTCTTCGTTACACGTTATACGTTATACGTTATACGTTATACGTTATACGTTATACGTTATACGTTATACGTTATACGTTATACGTTACGCGTTATACGTTGTACGTTATACGTTATGCTTTATACGTTGTACGTTATACGTTATACGTTATACGTTATACGTTATACGTTATACGTTGTACGTTATGCGTTATACGTTATATGTAATACGTCATACGTTTTACGTTAATCCTTATACGTTCTTCGTTACACGTTATACGTTATACGTTATACGTTATACGTCATACGTTATACGTTATACGTTATACGTTATACGTTATACGTTATACGTTATACGTTATACGTTATACTTTATACGTTATACGTTATACGTTATACGTTATACGTTATACGTTATACGTTATACGTTACACGTTATACGTTATACGTTATACGTCATACGTTATACGTTATACGTTATACGTTATACGTTATACGGTATACGTTATACGTTATACGTTACGCGTTATACGTTGTACGTTATACGTTATGCTTTATACGTTTTACGTTATACGTTATACGTTATACGTTGTACGTTATACGTTATACGTTGTACGTTATGCGTTATACGTTATATGTAATACGTCATACGTTTTACGTTAATCCTTATACGTTCTTCGTTACACGTTATACGTTATACATTATACGTTATACGTTATACGTTATACGTTATACGTTATACGTTATACGTTATACGTTATACGTTATACGTTATACGTTATACGTTATACGTTATACGTTATACGTTATACGTTATGCGTTATACGTTATACGTTATACGTTATACGTTATACGTTATACGTTATACGTTATACGTTTTACGTTATTCGTTATACGCAATACGTTATGCGTTGTACGTTATACGTTATACGTTATACGTTATACGTTATACGTTATAAGTTATTCGTAATACGTTATACGTTATACGTTATACGTTATACGTTATACGTTATACGTTATACGTTATAAGTTATACGTTATACGTTATACGTTATACGTTATACGTTATACGTTATACGTTATACGTTATACGTTATACGTTATACGTTATACGATATACGTTATACGTTATACGTTATACGTTATACGTTATACGTTATGCGTTATACGTTATACGTTATACGTTATACGTTATACGCTATACGTTATACGTTATACGTTATACGTTATACGTTATACGTTATACGTTATACGTTATACGTTATACGTTATACGTTATACGTTATACGCTATACGTTATACGTTATACGTTATACGTTATACGTTATACGTTATACGTTATACGTTATAAGTTATACGTTGTACGTTATACGTTATACGTCGTACGTTATACGTTATACGTTGTACGTTATACGTTATACGTTATACCTTTTAAGTTATTCGTTATACGTTCTTCGTTACGTGTTATACGTTATACGTTATACGTTATACGTTATACGTTATACGTTATACGATATACGTTATACGTTATACGTTATACGATATAAGTTATACGTTATACGTTATACGTTATACGTTATACGTTATACGTTATACGTTATACGTTATACGTTATACGTTATTCGTTATACGTTATACGTTATACGTTATACGTTATACGTTATACGTTATACGTTATACGTTATACGTTATACGTTATTCGTTATACTTTATACGTTAAACGTTATACGTTATACGTTATACGTTATACGTTATACGTTTTACGTAATACGTTATGCGTTATACGTTATACGTTATTCGTTATACGTTATACGTTATACGTTATACGTTATACGTTTTACGTTATTCGTTATACGCAATACGTTATGCGTTGTACGTTATACGTTATACGTTATACGTTATACGTTATACGTTATAAGTTATTCGTAATACGTTATACGTTATACGTTATACGTTATACGTTATACGTTATACGTTATACGTTATAAGTTATACGTTATACGTTATACGTTATACGTTATACGTTATACGTTATACGTTATACGTTATACGTTATACGTTATACGTTATACGTTATACGTTATACGTTACGCGTTATACGTTGTACGTTATACGTTATGCTTTATACGTTGTACGTTATACGTTATACGTTATACGTTATACGTTATACGTTATACGTTGTACGTTATGCGTTATACGTTATATGTAATACGTCATACGTTTTACGTTAATCCTTATACGTTCTTCGTTACACGTTATACGTTATACGTTATACGTTATACGTCATACGTTATACGTTATACGTTATACGTTATACGTTATACGTTATACGTTATACGTTATACGTTATACTTTATACGTTATACGTTATACGTTATACGTTATACGTTATACGTTATACGTTATACGTTACACGTTATACGTTATACGTTATACGTCATACGTTATACGTTATACGTTATACGTTATACGTTATACGTTATACGGTATACGTTATACGTTATACGTTATACGTTATACGTTATACGTTATACGTTATACGTTATACGTTACGCGTTATACGTTGTACGTTATACGTTATGCTTTATACGTTTTACGTTATACGTTATACGTTATACGTTGTACGTTATACGTTATACGTTGTACGTTATGCGTTATACGTTATATGTAATACGTCATACGTTTTACGTTAATCCTTATACGTTCTTCGTTACACGTTATACGTTATACATTATACGTTATACGTTATACGTTATACGTTATACGTTATACGTTATACGTTATACGTTATACGTTATACGTTATACGTTATACGATATACGTTATACGTTATACGTTATACGTTATACGTTATACGTTATGCGTTATACGTTATACGTTATACGTTATACGTTATACGTTATACGTTATACGTTATACGTTATAAGTTATTCGTAATACGTTATACGTTATACGTTATACGTTATACGTTATACGTTGTACGTTATACGTTATAAGTTATACGTTATACGTTATACGTTATACGTTATACGTTATACGTTATACGTTATACGTTATACGTTATACGTTATACGTTATACGTTATACGTTATACGTTACGCGTTATACGTTGTACGTTATACGTTATGCTTTATACGTTGTACGTTATACGTTATACTTTATACGTTGTACGTTATACGTTATACGTTGTACGTTATGCGTTATACGTTATATGTAATACGTCATACGTTTTACGTTAATCCTTATACGTTCTTCGTTACACGTTATACGTTATACGTTATACGTTATACGTTATACGTTATACGTTATACGTTATACGTTATACGTTATACGTTATACGATATACGTTATACGTTATACGTTATACGTTATACGTTATACGTTATGCGTTATACGTTATACGTTATACGTTATACGTCATACGTTATACGTTATACGTTATACGTTATACGTTATACGTTATACGTTATACGTTATACGTTATACTTTATACGTTATACGTTATACGTTATACGTTATACGTTATACGTTATACGTTACACGTTATACGTTATACGTTATACGTTATACGTTATACGTTACGCGTTATACGTTGTACGTTATACGTTATGCTTTATACGTTGTACGTTATACGTTATACGTTATACGTTATACGTTATACGTTATACGTTATACGTTATACGTTATACGTTATACGTTATACGTTATACGTTATACGTTATACGTTATACGTTATACGTTATACGGTATACGTTATACGTTACACGTTATACGTTATACGTTATACGTTATACGTTATACGTTATACGTTACGCGTTATACGTTGTACGTTATACGTTATGCTTTACACGTTTTACGTTATACGTTATACGTTATACGTTGTACGTTATACGTTATACGTTGTACGTTATGCGTTATACGTTATATGTAATACGTCATACGTTTTACGTTAATCCTTATACGTTCTTCGTTACACGTTATACGTTATACATTATGCGTTATACGTTATACGTTATACGTTATACGTTATACGTTATACGTTATACGTTATACGTTATACGTTATACGTTATACGTTATACGTTATACGTTATACGTTATACGTTATACGTTATACGTTATACGTTATACGTTATGCGTTATACGTTATACGTTATACGTTATACGTTATACGTTATACGTTATACGTTATACGTTTTACGTTATTCGTTATACGTAATACGTTATGCGTTATACGTTATACGTTATACGTTATACGTTATACGTTATAAGTTATTCGTAATACGTTATACGTTATACGTTATACGTTATACGTTATACGTTATACGTTATACGTTATAAGTTATACGTTATACGTTATACGTTATACGTTATACGTTATACGTTATACGTTATACGTTATACGTTATACGTTATACGTTATACGTTATACGTTATACGTTATACGTTACGCGTTATACGTTGTACGTTATACGTTATGCTTTATACGTTGTACGTTATACATTATACGTTATACGTTACGCGTTATACGTTGTACGTTATACGTTATGCTTTACACGTTTTACGTTATACGTTATACGTTATACGTTGTACGTTATACGTTATACGTTGTACGTTATGCGTTATACGTTATATGTAATACGTCATACGTTTTACGTTAATCCTTATACGTTCTTCGTTACACGTTATACGTTATACATTATGCGTTATACGTTATACGTTATACGTTATACGTTATACGTTATACGTTATACGTTATACGTTATACGTTATACGTTATACGTTATACGTTATACGTTATAAGTTATACGTTGTACGTTATACGTTATACGTTATACGTTATACGTTTTACGTTATTCGTTATACGTAATACGTTATGCGTTATACGTTATACGTTATACGTTATACGTTATACGTTATACGTTATACGTTATACGTTATAAGTTATACGTTATACGTTATACGTTATACGTTATACGTTATACGTTATACGTTATACGTTATACGTTATACGTTATACGTTATACGTTATACGTTATACGTTACGCGTTATACGTTGTACGTTATACGTTATGCTTTATACGTTGTACGTTATACGTTATACTTTATACGTTGTACGTTATACGTTATACGTTGTACGTTATGCGTTATACGTTATATGTAATACGTCATACGATTTACGTTAATCCTTATACGTTCTTCGTTACACGTTATACGTTATACGTTATACGTTATACGTTATACGTTATACGTTATACGTTATACGTTATACGTTATACGTTATACGATATACGTTATACATTATACGTTATACGTTATACGTTATGCGTTACACGTTATACGTTATACGTTATACGTTATACGCTATACGTTATACGTTATACGTTATACGTTATACGTTATACGTTATACGTTATACGTTATACGTTATACGTTATACGTTATACGTTATACGTTATACGTTGTGCGTTATACGTTATACGTCATACGTCATAGGTTATACGATACACGTTATGCGTTATACGTAATACGTAATACGTTATACGTAATACGTTATACGTTATACGTTATACGTTATACGTTATACGTTATACGTTATAAGTTATACGTTATACGTTATACGTTATACGTTATACGTTATACGTTATACGTTATACGTTATAAGTTATACGTTGTACGTTATACGTTATACGTCGTACGTTATACGTTATACGTTGTACGTTATACGTTATACGTTATACCTTTTAAGTTATTCGTTATACGTTCTTCGTTACGCGTTATACGTTATACGTTATACGTTATACGTTATACGTTATACGTTATACGTTATACGATATACGTTATACGTTATACGTTATAAATTATAAGTTATACGTTATACGTTATACGTTATACGTTATACGTTATACGTTATACGTTATACGTTATACGTTATACGTTATACGTTATACGTTATAAGTTATACGTTATACGTTATACGTTATACGTTATACGTTATACGTTATACGTTATACGTTATACGTTACGCGTTATACGTTGTACGTTATACGTTATGCTTTATACGTTGTACGTTATACGTTATACGTTATACGTTATACGTTACACGTTATACGTTATACGTTATACGTTATACGTTATACGTTACGCGTTATACGTTATATGTAATACGTCATACGTTTTACGTTAATCCTTATACGTTCTTCGTTACGCGTTATACGTTATACGTTATACGTTATACGTTATACGTTATACGTTATACGTTATACGATATACGTTATACGTTATACGTTATAAATTATAAGTTATACGTTATACGTTATACGTTATACGTTATACGTTATACGTTATACGTTATACGTTATACGTTATACGTTATACGTTATACGTTATAAGTTATACGTTATACGTTATACGTTATACGTCATACGTTATACGTTATACGTTATACGTTATACGTTACGCGTTATACGTTGTACGTTATACGTTATGCTTTATACGTTGTACGTTATACGTTATACGTTATACGTTATACGTTACACGTTATACGTTATACGTTATACGTTATACGTTATACGTTACGCGTTATACGTTATATGTAATACGTCATACGTTTTACGTTAATCCTTATACGTTCTTCGTTACACGTTATACGTTATACGTTATACGTTATACGTTATACGTTATACGTTATACGTTATACGTTATACGTTATACGTTATACGATATACGTTATACGTTATACGTTATACGGTATACGTTATGCGTTATACGTTATACGTTATACGTTATACGTTATACGCTATACGTTATACGTTATACGTTATACGTTATACGTTATACGTTATACGTTATACGTTATACGTTATACGTTATACGTTATACGTTGTGCGTTATACGTTATACGTCATACGTTATACGTTATACGTTATACGTTATACGATATACGTTATACGTTATACGTTATACGTTATACGTTATGCGTTATACGTTATACGTTATACGTTATACGTTATACGTTATACGTTATACGTTATACGTTATACGTTATACGTTATACGTTATACGTTATACGTTATACGTTGTGCGTTATACGTTATACGTCATACGTCATAGGTTATACGATACACGTTATACGTTATACGTAATATGTAATACGTTATACGTAATACGTTATACGTTATACGATATACGTTATACGTTATACGTTATACGTTATAAGTTATACGTTATACGTTATACGTTATACGTTATACGTTATACGTTATACGTTATACGTTATACGTTATAAGTTATACGTTGTACGTTATACGTTATACGTCGTACGTTATACGTTATACGTTGTACGTTATACGTTATACGTTATACCTTTTAAGTTATTCGTTATACGTTCTTCGTTACGCGTTATACGTTATACGTTATACGTTATACGTTATACGTTATACGTTATACGATATACGTTATACGTTATACGTTATACGTTATAAGTTATACGTTATACGTTATACGTTATACGTTATACGTTATACGTTATACGTTATACATTATACGTTATACGTTATACGTTATAAGTTATACGTTATACGTTATACGTTATACGTTATACGTTATACGTTATACGTTATACGTTATACGTTATACGTTATACGTTATACGTTACGCGTTATACGTTGTACGTTATACGTTATGCTTTATACGTTGTACGTTATACGTTATACTTTATACGTTGTACGTTATACGTTATACGTTGTACGTTATGCGTTATACGTTATACGTTCTTCGTTACACGTTATACGTTATACGTTATACGTTCTTCGTTACACGTTATACGTTATACGTTATACGTTATACGTTATACGTTATACGTTATACGTTATACGTTATACGTTATACGTTATACGTTATACGTTATACGATATACGTTATACGTTATTCGTTATACGGTATACGTTATGCGTTATACGTTATACGTTATACGTTATACGTTATACGCTATACGTTATACGTTATACGTTATACGTTATACGTTATACGTTATACGTTATACGTTATACGTTATACGTTATACGTTATACGTTATACGTTGTGCGTTATACGTTATACGTCATACGTCATAGGTTATACGATACACGTTATACGTTATACGTAATATGTAATACGTTATACGTAATACGTTATACGTTATACGTTATACGTTATACGTTATACGTTATACGTTATACCTTATACGTTATACGTTATACGTTATACGTTATACGTTATACGTTATACGTTATACGTTATACGTTATACGTTATACGTTACGCGTTATACGTTGTACGTTATACGTTATGCTTTATACGTTGTACGTTATACGTTATACGTCGTACGTTATACGTTATACGTTGTACGTTATACGTTATACGTTATACCTTTTAAGTTATTCGTTATACGTTCTTCGTTACGCGTTATACGTTATACGTTATACGTTATACGTTATACGTTATACGTTATACGATATACGTTATACGTTATACGTTATAAATTATAAGTTATACGTTATACGTTATACGTTATACGTTATACGTTATACGTTATACGTTATACGTTATACGTTATACGTTATACGTTATAAGTTATACGTTATACGTTATACGTTATACGTTATACGTTATACGTTATACGTTATACGTTATACGTTACGCGTTATACGTTGTACGTTATACGTTATGCTTTATACGTTGTACGTTATACGTTATACGTTATACGTTATACGTTACACGTTATACGTTATACGTTATACGTTATACGTTATACGTTACGCGTTATACGTTATATGTAATACGTCATACGTTTTACGTTAATCCTTATACGTTCTTCGTTACACGTTATACGTTATACGTTATACGTTATACGTTATACGTTATACGTTATACGTTATACGTTATACGTTATACGTTATACGTTATACGATATACGTTATACGTTATACGTTATACGGTATACGTTATGCGTTATACGTTATACGTTATACGTTATACGTTATACGCTATACGTTTTACGTTATACGTTATACGTTATACGTTATACGTTATACGTTATACGTTATACGTTATACGTTATACGTTATACGTTGTGCGTTATACGTTATACGTCATACGTTATACGTTATACGTTATACGTTATACGATATACGTTATACGTTATACGTTATACGTTATACGTTATGCGTTATACGTTATACGTTATACGTTATACGTTATACGTTATACGTTATACGTTATACGTTATACGTTATACGTTATACGTTATACGTTATACGTTATACGTTATACGTTGTGCGTTATACGTTATACGTCATACGTCATAGGTTATACGATACACGTTATACGTTATACGTAATATGTAATACGTTATACGTAATACGTTATACGTTATACGATATACGTTATACGTTATACGTTATACGTTATAAGTTATACGTTATACGTTATACGTTATACGTTATACGTTATACGTTATACGTTATACGTTATAAGTTATACGTTGTACGTTATACGTTATACGTCGTACGTTATACGTTATACGTTGTACGTTATACGTTATACGTTATACCTTTTAAGTTATTCGTTATACGTTCTTCGTTACGCGTTATACGTTATACGTTATACGTTATACGTTATACGTTATACGTTATACGATATACGTTATACGTTATACGTTATACGTTATAAGTTATACGTTATACGTTATACGTTATACGTTATACGTTATACGTTATACGTTATACGTTATACGTTATACGTTATACGTTATAAGTTATACGTTATACGTTATACGTTATACGTTATACGTTATACGTTATACGTTATACGTTATACGTTATACGTTATACGTTATACGTTATACGTTACGCGTTATACGTTGTACGTTATACGTTATGCTTTATACGTTGTACGTTATACGTTATACTTTATACGTTGTACGTTATACGTTATACGTTGTACGTTATGCGTTATACGTTATATGTAATACGTCATACGTTTTACGTTAATCCTTATACGTTCTTCGTTACACGTTATACGTTATACGCTATACGTTATACGTTATACGTTATACGTTATACGTTATACGTTATACGTTATACGTTATACGATATACGTTATACGTTATTCGTTATACCGTATACGTTATGCGTTATACGTTATACGTTATACGTTATACGTTATACGCTATACGTTATACGTTATACGTTATACGTTATACGTTATACGTTATACGTTATACGTTATACGTTATACGTTATACGTTATACGTTGTGCGTTATACGTTATACGTCATACGTCATAGGTTATACGATACACGTTATACGTTATACGTAATATGTAATACGTTATACGTAATACGTTATACGTTATACGTTATACGTTATACGTTATACGTTATACGTTATACCTTATACGTTATACGTTATACGTTATACGTTATACGTTATACGTTATACGTTATACGTTATACGTTATACGTTATACGTTACGCGTTATACGTTGTACGTTATACGTTATGCTTTATACGTTGTACGTTATACGTTATACGTTATACGTTATACGTTGTACGTTATACGTTGTACGTTATGCGTCATACGTTATATGTATTACGTCATACGTTTTACGTTAATCCTTATACGTTCTTCGTTACACGTTATACGTTATACGTTATACGTTATACGTTATACGTTATACGTTATACGTTATTCGTTATACTTTATACGTTAAACGTTATACGTTATACGTTATACGTTATACGTTATAGGTTTTACGTAATACGTTATGCGTTATATGTTATACGTTATTCGTTATACGTTATACGTTATAAGTTATACGTAATACGTTATACGTTATACGTTATACGTTATACGTTATACGTTATACGTTATACGTTATACGTTATACGTTATACGTTATACGTTATACGTTATACGTTATACGTTATACGTTACGCGTTATACGTTGTACGTTATACGTTATGCTTTATACGTTGTACGTTATACGTTATACGTTATACGTTATACGTTATACGTTATACGTTGTACGTTATGCGTTATACGTTATATGTAATACGTCATACGTTTTACGTTAATCCTTATACGTTCTTCGTTACACGTTATACGTTATACGTTATACGTTATACGTTATACGTTATAGGTTTTACGTAATACGTTATGCGTTATATGTTATACGTTATTCGTTATACGTTATACGTTATAAGTTATACGTAATACGTTATACGTTATACGTTATACGTTATACGTTATACGTTATACGTTATACGTTATAAGTTATACGTTATACGTTATATGTAATACGTCATACGTTTTACGTTAATCCTTATACGTTCTTCGTTACACGTTATACGTTATACGTTATACGTTATACGTTATACGTTATACGTTATTCGTTATACTTTATACGTTAAACGTTATACGTTATACGTTATACGTTATACGTTATTCGTTATACTTTATACGTTAAACGTTATATGTTATACGTTATACGTTATACGTTATAGGTTTTACGTAATACGTTATGCGTTATATGTTATACGTTATTCATTATACGTTATACGTTATAAGTTATACGTAATACGTTATACGTTATACGTTATACGTTATACGTTATACGTTATACGTTATACGTTACGCGTTATACGTTGTACGTTATACGTTATGCTTTATACGTTGTACGTTATACGTTATACGTTATACGTTATACGTTACACGTTATACGTTATACGTTATACGTTATACGTTATACGTTATACGTTACGCGTTATACGTTGTACGTTATACGTTATGCTTTATACGTTGTACGTTATACGTTATACGTTATACGTTATACGTTATACGTTATACGTTGTACGTTATGCGTTATACGTTATATGTAATACGTCATACGTTTTACGTTAATCCTTATACGTTCTTCGTTACACGTTATACGTTATACCTTATACGTTATACGTTATACGTCATACGTTATACGTTATACGTTATACGTTATACGTTATACGTTATACGTTACGCGTTATACGTTGTACGTTATACGTTATGCTTTATACGTTGTACGTTATACGTTATACGTTATACGTTACACGTTATACGTTACACGTTATACGTTATACGTTATACGTTATAAGTTATACGTTATAAGTTATACGTTATACGTTATACGTTATACGTTATACGTTATACGTTATACGTTACACGTTATACGTTATACGTTATACGTTATACGTTATACGTTATACGTTATACGTTATACGTTATACGTTATACTTTATACGTTATACGTTATACGTTATAAGTTATACGTTATAAGTTATACGTTATACGTTATACGTTATACGTTATACGTTATACGTTGTACGTTATGCGTTATACGTTATATGTAATACGTCATACGTTTTACGTTAATCCTTATACGTTCTTCGTTACACGTTATACGTTATACGCTATACGTTATACGTTATACGTTAAACGTTGTACGTTATACGTTATACGTTATACGTTATACGTTATACGTTATACGTTATACTTTATACGTTACACGTTATTCGTTATACGTTCTTCGTTACGCGTTATACGTTATACGTTATACATTATACATTATAGGTTATACCTTATACATTATACGTCATACGTTATACGTTATACGTAATACGGAATACGTTATGCGTTATACGCTATACGTTATGCGTTATAGGATATACGTTATGTGTTATAGGATATACGTTATACGTCATACGTTGTACGTTATTCGTTATACGTTATGCGTTATACGTCATGCGTTATACGTTATACGTTATACGTTGTACGTTATACGTTATACGCTATACGTTATACGTTATACGTTATACGTTATACGTTATATGCTATACGTTATACGTTATACGTTATACGTTATACGTTATACGTTATACGTTATACGTTATACGTCATAAGTTATACGATACACGTTAGACGTTATACGTAATATGTAATACGTTATACGTTTTACGTTATTCGTTATACGTCCTTCGTTACGCGTTATACGTTATACGTTATACGTTATACGTTATACGTTATACCTTATACGATATACGTTATACGTTATCCGTTATACGTTATAGGTTATACGTTATACGTTATGCGTTATACGTTATACGTTATACGTTATACGTTATACGTTACACGTTATACGTTACACGTTATACGTTATACGTTATACGTTATAAGTTATACGTTATAAGTTATACGTTATACGTTATACGTTATACGTTATACGTTATACGTTATACGTTACACGTTATACGTTATACGTTATACGTTATACGTTATACGTTATACGTTATACGTTATACGTTATACGTTATACTTTATACGTTATACGTTATACTTTATACGTTAAACGTTGTACGTTATACGTTATACGTTATACGTTATACGTTATACGTTATACGTTATACTTTATACGTTACACGTTATTCGTTATACGTTCTTCGTTACGCGTTATACGTTATACGTTATACATTATACATTATAGGTTATACCTTATACATTATACGTCATACGTTATACGTTATACGTAATACGGAATACGTTATGCGTTATACGCTATACGTTATGCGTTATAGGATATACGTTATGTGTTATAGGATATACGTTATACGTCATACGTTGTACGTTATTCGTTATACGTTATGCGTTATACGTCATGCGTTATACGTTATACGTTATACGTTGTACGTTATACGTTATACGCTATACGTTATACGTTATACGTTATACGTTATACGTTATATGCTATACGTTATACGTTATACGTTATACGTTATACGTTATACGTTATACGTTATACGTTATACGTCATAAGTTATACGATACACGTTAGACGTTATACGTAATATGTAATACGTTATACGTTTTACGTTATTCGTTATACGTCCTTCGTTACGCGTTATACGTTATACGTTATACGTTATACGTTATACGTTATACCTTATACGATATACGTTATACGTTATCCGTTATACGTTATAGGTTATACGTTATACGTTATGCGTTATACGTTATACGTTATACGTTATACGTTGTACATTATACGTTATACGTTATACGTTATACGTTATACGTTATACGTTATACGTTATACGTTGTACGTTATACGTTATACGTTATACGTTATACGTTATACGTTATACGTTATACGTTATACGTTATACGTTATACGTTATACGTTATACGTTATACGTTATACGTTATACGTTATACGTTATACGTTATACGTTATACGTTATACGTTATACGTTATACGTTATACGTTATACGTTATACGTTATACGTTATACGTTATACGTTATACGTTATACGTTATACGTTACAAGTTATACGTAATACGTTATACGTTATACGTTATACGTTATACGTTATACGTTATACGTTACACGTTATACGTTATACGTTATACGTTATACGTTATACGTTATACGTTATAAGTTATACGTTATAAGTTATACGTTATACGTTATACGTTATACGTTATACGTTATACGTTATACGTTATACGTTATACGTTATACGTTATACGTTATACGTTATACGTTATACGTTATACGTTATACGTTATACGTTATACGTTATACGTTATACGTTATACGTTATACGTTATTCGTTATACTTTATACGTTACACGTTATACGTTATACGTTATGCTTTACACGTTGTACGTTATACGTTATACGTTATACGTTATACGTTATGCTTTACACGTTGTACGTTATACGTTATACGTTATACGTTGTACGTTATACGTTATACGTCGTACGTTATACGTTATACGGTGTACGTTATACGTTATACGTTATACCTTTTAAGTTATTCGTTATACGTTCTTCGTTACGCGTTATACGCTATACGTTATACGTTATACGTTATACGTTATACGTTATACGTTATACGTTATACGTTATACGTTATACGTTATACGTTATACGTTATACGTTATATGTTATACGTAATACGTTATACGTTATACGTTATTCGTTATACGTTATACGCTATACGTTACACGTTATACGTTATACGTTACACGTTATACGTTATACGTTATAAGTTATACGTTATAAGTTATATGTTATACGTTATACGTTATACGTTATACGTTATACGTTATACGTTATACGTTATACGTTATACGTTATACGTTATACGTTATACGTTATACGTTATACGTTATACGTTATACGTTATACGTTATACGTTATACGTTATACGTTATACCTTATACGATATACGTTATACGTTATCCGTTATACGTTATACGTTATAGGTTATACGTTATACGTTATGCGTTATACGTTATACGTTATACGTTATACGTTATACGTTATACGTTATACGTTATACGTTATACGTTATACGTTACACGTTATACGTTATACGTTATACGTTATACGTTATACGTTATAAGTTATACGTCATGCGTTATACGTTATACGTTATGCGCTATACGTTGTACGTTATACGTTATGCTTTACACGTTGTACGTTATACGTTATACGTTATACGTTGTACGTTATACGTTATACGTCGTACGTTATACGTTATACGTTGTACGTTATACGTTATACGTTATACCTTTTAAGTTATTCGTTATACGTTCTTCGTTACGCGTTATAAGTTATACGTTATACGTTATACGTTATACGTTATACGTTATACGATATACGTTATACGTTATACGTTATACGTTATTAGTTATACGTTATACGTTATACGTTACACGTTATACGTTATACGTTATAAGTTATACGTAATACGTTATACGTTATACGTTATACGTTATACGTTATACGTTATACGTTATACGTTATAAGTTATTCGTTATACGTTATACGTTATACGTTATACGTTATACGTTATACGTTATACGTTATACGTTATACGTTATACGTTATACGTTATACGTTATACGTTATACGTTATACGTTATACGTTATACGTTATACGTTATACGTTATACGTTATACGTTATACGTTATACGTTATACGTTATACGTTATACGTTATACGTTATACGTTATACGTTATACGTTATACGTTATACGTTATACGTTATACGTTATACGTTATACGTTATACGTTATACGTTATACGTTATACGTTATACGTTATACGTTATACGTTATACGTTATACGTTATACGTTATACGTTATACGTTATACGTTATACGTTATACGTTATACGTTATACGTTATACGTTATGCCTTATACGTTATACGTTATACGCTATACGTTATACGTTATACGTTATACGTTATACGTTATACGTTATACGTTATACGTTACACGTTATACGTTATACGTTATGCTTTACACGTTGTACGTTATACGTTATACGTTATACGCTGTACGTTATACGTTATACGTGGTACGTTATACGTTATACGTTATAAGTTATTCGTTATACGTTATACGTTATACGTTATACGTTATACGTTATACGTTATACGTTATACGTTATACGTTATACGTTATACGTTATACGTTATACGTTATACGTTATACGTTATACGTTATACGTTATACGTTATACGTTATACGTTATGCCTTATACGTTATGCGTTATACGTTATACGTTATACGCTATACGTTATACGTTATACGTTATACGTTATACGTTATACGTTATACTTTATACGTTATATGTTATACGTTATACGTTATACGTTATACGTTATACGTTATACGTTATGCGTCATAGGTTATACGATACACGTTAAACGTTATACGTAATATGTAATACGTTATACGTTTTACGTTATTCGTTATACGTCCTTCGTTACGCGTTATACGTTAAACGTTATACGTTATACGTTATACGTTATACGTTATACGTTATACGTTATACGTTATACGTTATACGTTATACGTTATACGTTATACGTTATACGTTATACGTTATACGTTATACGTTATACGTTATACGTTATACGTTATACGTTATACGTTACACGTTATACGTTACACGTTATACGTTATACGTTATACGTTATACGATATACGTTATACGTTATACGTTACACGTTATTCGTTATACGTTCTTCGTTACGCGTTATACGTTATACGATATAAGTTATACGCAATACGTTATACGTTATACGTTATACGTTATACGTTATACGTTATACGTTATACGTTATACGTTATGCGTTATACGTTATACGTTATACGTTATACGTTATACGTTATACGTTATACGTTATACGTTTTACGTTATTCGTTATACGTAATACGTTATGCGTTATACGTTATACGTTATACGTTATACGTTATACGTTATAAGTTATTCGTAATACGTTATACGTTATACGTTATACGTTATACGTTATACGTTATACGTTATACGTTATAAGTTATACGTTATACGTTATACGTTATACGTTATACGTTATACGTTATACGTTATACGTTATACGTTATACGTTATACGTTATACGTTATACGTTATACGTTATACGTTACGCGTTATACGTTGTACGTTATACGTTATGCTTTATACGTTGTACGTTATACATTATACGTTATACGTTACGCGTTATACGTTGTACGTTATACGTTATGCTTTACACGTTTTACGTTATACGTTATACGTTATACGTTGTACGTTATACGTTATACGTTGTACGTTATGCGTTATACGTTATATGTAATACGTCATACGTTTTACGTTAATCCTTATACGTTCTTCGTTACACGTTATACGTTATACATTATGCGTTATACGTTATACGTTATACGTTATACGTTATACGTTATACGTTATACGTTATACGTTATACGTTATACGTTATACGTTATACGTTATACGTTATAAGTTATACGTTGTACGTTATACGTTATACGTTATACGTTATACGTTTTACGTTATTCGTTATACGTAATACGTTATGCGTTATACGTTATACGTTATACGTTATACGTTATACGTTATACGTTATACGTTATACGTTATAAGTTATACGTTATACGTTATACGTTATACGTTATACGTTATACGTTATACGTTATACGTTATACGTTATACGTTATACGTTATACGTTATACGTTATACGTTACGCGTTATACGTTGTACGTTATACGTTATGCTTTATACGTTGTACGTTATACGTTATACTTTATACGTTGTACGTTATACGTTATACGTTGTACGTTATGCGTTATACGTTATATGTAATACGTCATACGATTTACGTTAATCCTTATACGTTCTTCGTTACACGTTATACGTTATACGTTATACGTTATACGTTATACGTTATACGTTATACGTTATACGTTATACGTTATACGTTATACGATATACGTTATACATTATACGTTATACGTTATACGTTATGCGTTATACGTTATACGTTATACGTTATACGTTATACGCTATACGTTATACGTTATACGTTATACGTTATACGTTATACGTTATACGTTATACGTTATACGTTATACGTTATACGTTATACGTTATACGTTATACGTTGTGCGTTATACGTTATACGTCATACGTCATAGGTTATACGATACACGTTATGCGTTATACGTAATACGTAATACGTTATACGTAATACGTTATACGTTATACGTTATACGTTATACGTTATACGTTATACGTTATAAGTTATACGTTATACGTTATACGTTATACGTTATACGTTATACGTTATACGTTATACGTTATAAGTTATACGTTGTACGTTATACGTTATACGTCGTACGTTATACGTTATACGTTGTACGTTATACGTTATACGTTATACCTTTTAAGTTATTCGTTATACGTTCTTCGTTACGCGTTATACGTTATACGTTATACGTTATACGTTATACGTTATACGTTATACGTTATACGATATACGTTATACGTTATACGTTATAAATTATAAGTTATACGTTATACGTTATACGTTATACGTTATACGTTATACGTTATACGTTATACGTTATACGTTATACGTTATACGTTATACGTTATAAG
The DNA here is from genome assembly GCF_051014685.1 of Ptiloglossa arizonensis. Classification (NCBI taxonomy): domain Eukaryota; kingdom Metazoa; phylum Arthropoda; class Insecta; order Hymenoptera; family Colletidae; genus Ptiloglossa; species Ptiloglossa arizonensis. The sequence goes on along the minus strand of NW_027478783.1, from coordinate 29,169 downwards.
TTATACGTTATACGTTATACGTTATACGTTATACGTTATACGTTATACGTTATACGTTATACGTTACGCGTTATACGTTGTACGTTATACGTTATGCTTTATACGTTGTACGTTATACGTTATACGTTATACGTTATACGTTACACGTTATACGTTATACGTTATACGTTATACGTTATACGTTACGCGTTATACGTTATATGTAATACGTCATACGTTTTACGTTAATCCTTATACGTTCTTCGTTACGCGTTATACGTTATACGTTATACGTTATACGTTATACGTTATACGTTATACGTTATACGATATACGTTATACGTTATACGTTATAAATTATAAGTTATACGTTATACGTTATACGTTATACGTTATACGTTATACGTTATACGTTATACGTTATACGTTATACGTTATACGTTATACGTTATAAGTTATACGTTATACGTTATACGTTATACGTCATACGTTATACGTTATACGTTATACGTTATACGTTACGCGTTATACGTTGTACGTTATACGTTATGCTTTATACGTTGTACGTTATACGTTATACGTTATACGTTATACGTTACACGTTATACGTTATACGTTATACGTTATACGTTATACGTTACGCGTTATACGTTATATGTAATACGTCATACGTTTTACGTTAATCCTTATACGTTCTTCGTTACACGTTATACGTTATACGTTATACGTTATACGTTATACGTTATACGTTATACGTTATACGTTATACGTTATACGTTATACGATATACGTTATACGTTATACGTTATACGGTATACGTTATGCGTTATACGTTATACGTTATACGTTATACGTTATACGCTATACGTTATACGTTATACGTTATACGTTATACGTTATACGTTATACGTTATACGTTATACGTTATACGTTATACGTTATACGTTGTGCGTTATACGTTATACGTCATACGTTATACGTTATACGTTATACGTTATACGATATACGTTATACGTTATACGTTATACGTTATACGTTATGCGTTATACGTTATACGTTATACGTTATACGTTATACGTTATACGTTATACGTTATACGTTATACGTTATACGTTATACGTTATACGTTATACGTTATACGTTGTGCGTTATACGTTATACGTCATACGTCATAGGTTATACGATACACGTTATACGTTATACGTAATATGTAATACGTTATACGTAATACGTTATACGTTATACGATATACGTTATACGTTATACGTTATACGTTATAAGTTATACGTTATACGTTATACGTTATACGTTATACGTTATACGTTATACGTTATACGTTATACGTTATAAGTTATACGTTGTACGTTATACGTTATACGTCGTACGTTATACGTTATACGTTGTACGTTATACGTTATACGTTATACCTTTTAAGTTATTCGTTATACGTTCTTCGTTACGCGTTATACGTTATACGTTATACGTTATACGTTATACGTTATACGTTATACGATATACGTTATACGTTATACGTTATACGTTATAAGTTATACGTTATACGTTATACGTTATACGTTATACGTTATACGTTATACGTTATACATTATACGTTATACGTTATACGTTATAAGTTATACGTTATACGTTATACGTTATACGTTATACGTTATACGTTATACGTTATACGTTATACGTTATACGTTATACGTTATACGTTATACGTTACGCGTTATACGTTGTACGTTATACGTTATGCTTTATACGTTGTACGTTATACGTTATACTTTATACGTTGTACGTTATACGTTATACGTTGTACGTTATGCGTTATACGTTATACGTTCTTCGTTACACGTTATACGTTATACGTTATACGTTCTTCGTTACACGTTATACGTTATACGTTATACGTTATACGTTATACGTTATACGTTATACGTTATACGTTATACGTTATACGTTATACGTTATACGTTATACGATATACGTTATACGTTATTCGTTATACGGTATACGTTATGCGTTATACGTTATACGTTATACGTTATACGTTATACGCTATACGTTATACGTTATACGTTATACGTTATACGTTATACGTTATACGTTATACGTTATACGTTATACGTTATACGTTATACGTTGTGCGTTATACGTTATACGTCATACGTCATAGGTTATACGATACACGTTATACGTTATACGTAATATGTAATACGTTATACGTAATACGTTATACGTTATACGTTATACGTTATACGTTATACGTTATACGTTATACCTTATACGTTATACGTTATACGTTATACGTTATACGTTATACGTTATACGTTATACGTTATACGTTATACGTTATACGTTACGCGTTATACGTTGTACGTTATACGTTATGCTTTATACGTTGTACGTTATACGTTATACGTCGTACGTTATACGTTATACGTTGTACGTTATACGTTATACGTTATACCTTTTAAGTTATTCGTTATACGTTCTTCGTTACGCGTTATACGTTATACGTTATACGTTATACGTTATACGTTATACGTTATACGATATACGTTATACGTTATACGTTATAAATTATAAGTTATACGTTATACGTTATACGTTATACGTTATACGTTATACGTTATACGTTATACGTTATACGTTATACGTTATACGTTATAAGTTATACGTTATACGTTATACGTTATACGTTATACGTTATACGTTATACGTTATACGTTATACGTTACGCGTTATACGTTGTACGTTATACGTTATGCTTTATACGTTGTACGTTATACGTTATACGTTATACGTTATACGTTACACGTTATACGTTATACGTTATACGTTATACGTTATACGTTACGCGTTATACGTTATATGTAATACGTCATACGTTTTACGTTAATCCTTATACGTTCTTCGTTACACGTTATACGTTATACGTTATACGTTATACGTTATACGTTATACGTTATACGTTATACGTTATACGTTATACGTTATACGATATACGTTATACGTTATACGTTATACGGTATACGTTATGCGTTATACGTTATACGTTATACGTTATACGTTATACGCTATACGTTTTACGTTATACGTTATACGTTATACGTTATACGTTATACGTTATACGTTATACGTTATACGTTATACGTTATACGTTGTGCGTTATACGTTATACGTCATACGTTATACGTTATACGTTATACGTTATACGATATACGTTATACGTTATACGTTATACGTTATACGTTATGCGTTATACGTTATACGTTATACGTTATACGTTATACGTTATACGTTATACGTTATACGTTATACGTTATACGTTATACGTTATACGTTATACGTTATACGTTATACGTTGTGCGTTATACGTTATACGTCATACGTCATAGGTTATACGATACACGTTATACGTTATACGTAATATGTAATACGTTATACGTAATACGTTATACGTTATACGATATACGTTATACGTTATACGTTATACGTTATAAGTTATACGTTATACGTTATACGTTATACGTTATACGTTATACGTTATACGTTATACGTTATAAGTTATACGTTGTACGTTATACGTTATACGTCGTACGTTATACGTTATACGTTGTACGTTATACGTTATACGTTATACCTTTTAAGTTATTCGTTATACGTTCTTCGTTACGCGTTATACGTTATACGTTATACGTTATACGTTATACGTTATACGTTATACGATATACGTTATACGTTATACGTTATACGTTATAAGTTATACGTTATACGTTATACGTTATACGTTATACGTTATACGTTATACGTTATACGTTATACGTTATACGTTATACGTTATAAGTTATACGTTATACGTTATACGTTATACGTTATACGTTATACGTTATACGTTATACGTTATACGTTATACGTTATACGTTATACGTTATACGTTACGCGTTATACGTTGTACGTTATACGTTATGCTTTATACGTTGTACGTTATACGTTATACTTTATACGTTGTACGTTATACGTTATACGTTGTACGTTATGCGTTATACGTTATATGTAATACGTCATACGTTTTACGTTAATCCTTATACGTTCTTCGTTACACGTTATACGTTATACGCTATACGTTATACGTTATACGTTATACGTTATACGTTATACGTTATACGTTATACGTTATACGATATACGTTATACGTTATTCGTTATACGGTATACGTTATGCGTTATACGTTATACGTTATACGTTATACGTTATACGCTATACGTTATACGTTATACGTTATACGTTATACGTTATACGTTATACGTTATACGTTATACGTTATACGTTATACGTTATACGTTGTGCGTTATACGTTATACGTCATACGTCATAGGTTATACGATACACGTTATACGTTATACGTAATATGTAATACGTTATACGTAATACGTTATACGTTATACGTTATACGTTATACGTTATACGTTATACGTTATACCTTATACGTTATACGTTATACGTTATACGTTATACGTTATACGTTAAACGTTATATGTTATACGTTATACGTTATACGTTATAGGTTTTACGTAATACGTTATGCGTTATATGTTATACGTTATTCGTTATACGTTATACGTTATAAGTTATACGTAATACGTTATACGTTATACGTTATACGTTATACGTTATACGTTATACGTTATACGTTATACGTTATACGTTATACGTTATACGTTATACGTTATACGTTATACGTTATACGTTACGCGTTATACGTTGTACGTTATACGTTATGCTTTATACGTTGTACGTTATACGTTATACGTTATACGTTATACGTTATACGTTATACGTTGTACGTTATGCGTTATACGTTATATGTAATACGTCATACGTTTTACGTTAATCCTTATACGTTCTTCGTTACACGTTATACGTTATACGTTATACGTTATACGTTATACGTTATAGGTTTTACGTAATACGTTATGCGTTATATGTTATACGTTATTCGTTATACGTTATACGTTATAAGTTATACGTAATACGTTATACGTTATACGTTATACGTTATACGTTATACGTTATACGTTATACGTTATAAGTTATACGTTATACGTTATATGTAATACGTCATACGTTTTACGTTAATCCTTATACGTTCTTCGTTACACGTTATACGTTATACGTTATACGTTATACGTTATACGTTATACGTTATTCGTTATACTTTATACGTTAAACGTTATACGTTATACGTTATACGTTATACGTTATTCGTTATACTTTATACGTTAAACGTTATATGTTATACGTTATACGTTATACGTTATAGGTTTTACGTAATACGTTATGCGTTATATGTTATACGTTATTCATTATACGTTATACGTTATAAGTTATACGTAATACGTTATACGTTATACGTTATACGTTATACGTTATACGTTATACGTTATACGTTACGCGTTATACGTTGTACGTTATACGTTATGCTTTATACGTTGTACGTTATACGTTATACGTTATACGTTATACGTTACACGTTATACGTTATACGTTATACGTTATACGTTATACGTTATACGTTACGCGTTATACGTTGTACGTTATACGTTATGCTTTATACGTTGTACGTTATACGTTATACGTTATACGTTATACGTTATACGTTATACGTTGTACGTTATGCGTTATACGTTATATGTAATACGTCATACGTTTTACGTTAATCCTTATACGTTCTTCGTTACACGTTATACGTTATACCTTATACGTTATACGTTATACGTCATACGTTATACGTTATACGTTATACGTTATACGTTATACGTTATACGTTACGCGTTATACGTTGTACGTTATACGTTATGCTTTATACGTTGTACGTTATACGTTATACGTTATACGTTACACGTTATACGTTACACGTTATACGTTATACGTTATACGTTATAAGTTATACGTTATAAGTTATACGTTATACGTTATACGTTATACGTTATACGTTATACGTTATACGTTACACGTTATACGTTATACGTTATACGTTATACGTTATACGTTATACGTTATACGTTATACGTTATACGTTATACTTTATACGTTATACGTTATACGTTATAAGTTATACGTTATAAGTTATACGTTATACGTTATACGTTATACGTTATACGTTATACGTTGTACGTTATGCGTTATACGTTATATGTAATACGTCATACGTTTTACGTTAATCCTTATACGTTCTTCGTTACACGTTATACGTTATACGCTATACGTTATACGTTATACGTTAAACGTTGTACGTTATACGTTATACGTTATACGTTATACGTTATACGTTATACGTTATACTTTATACGTTACACGTTATTCGTTATACGTTCTTCGTTACGCGTTATACGTTATACGTTATACATTATACATTATAGGTTATACCTTATACATTATACGTCATACGTTATACGTTATACGTAATACGGAATACGTTATGCGTTATACGCTATACGTTATGCGTTATAGGATATACGTTATGTGTTATAGGATATACGTTATACGTCATACGTTGTACGTTATTCGTTATACGTTATGCGTTATACGTCATGCGTTATACGTTATACGTTATACGTTGTACGTTATACGTTATACGCTATACGTTATACGTTATACGTTATACGTTATACGTTATATGCTATACGTTATACGTTATACGTTATACGTTATACGTTATACGTTATACGTTATACGTTATACGTCATAAGTTATACGATACACGTTAGACGTTATACGTAATATGTAATACGTTATACGTTTTACGTTATTCGTTATACGTCCTTCGTTACGCGTTATACGTTATACGTTATACGTTATACGTTATACGTTATACCTTATACGATATACGTTATACGTTATCCGTTATACGTTATAGGTTATACGTTATACGTTATGCGTTATACGTTATACGTTATACGTTATACGTTATACGTTACACGTTATACGTTACACGTTATACGTTATACGTTATACGTTATAAGTTATACGTTATAAGTTATACGTTATACGTTATACGTTATACGTTATACGTTATACGTTATACGTTACACGTTATACGTTATACGTTATACGTTATACGTTATACGTTATACGTTATACGTTATACGTTATACGTTATACTTTATACGTTATACGTTATACTTTATACGTTAAACGTTGTACGTTATACGTTATACGTTATACGTTATACGTTATACGTTATACGTTATACTTTATACGTTACACGTTATTCGTTATACGTTCTTCGTTACGCGTTATACGTTATACGTTATACATTATACATTATAGGTTATACCTTATACATTATACGTCATACGTTATACGTTATACGTAATACGGAATACGTTATGCGTTATACGCTATACGTTATGCGTTATAGGATATACGTTATGTGTTATAGGATATACGTTATACGTCATACGTTGTACGTTATTCGTTATACGTTATGCGTTATACGTCATGCGTTATACGTTATACGTTATACGTTGTACGTTATACGTTATACGCTATACGTTATACGTTATACGTTATACGTTATACGTTATATGCTATACGTTATACGTTATACGTTATACGTTATACGTTATACGTTATACGTTATACGTTATACGTCATAAGTTATACGATACACGTTAGACGTTATACGTAATATGTAATACGTTATACGTTTTACGTTATTCGTTATACGTCCTTCGTTACGCGTTATACGTTATACGTTATACGTTATACGTTATACGTTATACCTTATACGATATACGTTATACGTTATCCGTTATACGTTATAGGTTATACGTTATACGTTATGCGTTATACGTTATACGTTATACGTTATACGTTGTACATTATACGTTATACGTTATACGTTATACGTTATACGTTATACGTTATACGTTATACGTTGTACGTTATACGTTATACGTTATACGTTATACGTTATACGTTATACGTTATACGTTATACGTTATACGTTATACGTTATACGTTATACGTTATACGTTATACGTTTTACGTTATACGTTATACGTTATACGTTATACGTTATACGTTATACGTTATACGTTATACGTTATACGTTATACGTTATACGTTATACGTTATACGTTATACGTTATACGTTACAAGTTATACGTAATACGTTATACGTTATACGTTATACGTTATACGTTATACGTTATACGTTACACGTTATACGTTATACGTTATACGTTATACGTTATACGTTATACGTTATAAGTTATACGTTATAAGTTATACGTTATACGTTATACGTTATACGTTATACGTTATACGTTATACGTTATACGTTATACGTTATACGTTATACGTTATACGTTATACGTTATACGTTATACGTTATACGTTATACGTTATACGTTATACGTTATACGTTATACGTTATACGTTATACGTTATACGTTATACGTTATTCGTTATACTTTATACGTTACACGTTATACGTTATACGTTATGCTTTACACGTTGTACGTTATACGTTATACGTTATACGTTATACGTTATGCTTTACACGTTGTACGTTATACGTTATACGTTATACGTTGTACGTTATACGTTATACGTCGTACGTTATACGTTATACGGTGTACGTAATACGTTATACGTTATACCTTTTAAGTTATTCGTTATACGTTCTTCGTTACGCGTTATACGCTATACGTTATACGTTATACGTTATACGTTATACGTTATACGTTATACGTTATACGTTATACGTTATACGTTATACGTTATACGTTATACGTTATATGTTATACGTAATACGTTATACGTTATACGTTATTCGTTATACGTTATACGCTATACGTTACACGTTATACGTTATACGTTACACGTTATACGTTATACGTTATAAGTTATACGTTATAAGTTATATGTTATACGTTATACGTTATACGTTATACGTTATACGTTATACGTTATACGTTATACGTTATACGTTATACGTTATACGTTATACGTTATACGTTATACGTTATACGTTATACGTTATACGTTATACGTTATACGTTATACGTTATACCTTATACGATATACGTTATACGTTATCCGTTATACGTTATACGTTATAGGTTATACGTTATACGTTATGCGTTATACGTTATACGTTATACGTTATACGTTATACGTTATACGTTATACGTTATACGTTATACGTTATACGTTACACGTTATACGTTATACGTTATACGTTATACGTTATACGTTATAAGTTATACGTCATGCGTTATACGTTATACGTTATGCGCTATACGTTGTACGTTATACGTTATGCTTTACACGTTGTACGTTATACGTTATACGTTATACGTTGTACGTTATACGTTATACGTCGTACGTTATACGTTATACGTTGTACGTTATACGTTATACGTTATACCTTTTAAGTTATTCGTTATACGTTCTTCGTTACGCGTTATAAGTTATACGTTATACGTTATACGTTATACGTTATACGTTATACGATATACGTTATACGTTATACGTTATACGTTATTAGTTATACGTTATACGTTATACGTTACACGTTATACGTTATACGTTATAAGTTATACGTAATACGTTATACGTTATACGTTATACGTTATACGTTATACGTTATACGTTATACGTTATAAGTTATTCGTTATACGTTATACGTTATACGTTATACGTTATACGTTATACGTTATACGTTATACGTTATACGTTATACGTTATACGTTATACGTTATACGTTATACGTTATACGTTATACGTTATACGTTATACGTTATACGTTATACGTTATACGTTATACGTTATACGTTATACGTTATACGTTATACGTTATACGTTATACGTTATACGTTATACGTTATACGTTATACGTTATACGTTATACGTTATACGTTATACGTTATACGTTATACGTTATACGTTATACGTTATACGTTATACGTTATACGTTATACGTTATACGTTATACGTTATACGTTATACGTTATACGTTATACGTTATACGTTATACGTTATACGTTATACGTTATGCCTTATACGTTATGCGTTATACGTTATACGTTATACGCTATACGTTATACGTTATACGTTATACGTTATACGTTATACGTTATACGTTATACGTTACACGTTATACGTTATACGTTATGCTTTACACGTTGTACGTTATACGTTATACGTTATACGCTGTACGTTATACGTTATACGTGGTACGTTATACGTTATACGTTATAAGTTATTCGTTATACGTTATACGTTATACGTTATACGTTATACGTTATACGTTATACGTTATACGTTATACGTTATACGTTATACGTTATACGTTATACGTTATACGTTATACGTTATACGTTATACGTTATACGTTATACGTTATACGTTATGCCTTATACGTTATGCGTTATACGTTATACGTTATACGCTATACGTTATACGTTATACGTTATACGTTATACGTTATACGTTATACTTTATACGTTATATGTTATACGTTATACGTTATACGTTATACGTTATACGTTATACGTTATGCGTCATAGGTTATACGATACACGTTAAACGTTATACGTAATATGTAATACGTTATACGTTTTACGTTATTCGTTATACGTCCTTCGTTACGCGTTATACGTTAAACGTTATACGTTATACGTTATACGTTATACGTTATACGTTATACGTTATACGTTATACGTTATACGTTATACGTTATACGTTATACGTTATACGTTATACGTTATACGTTATACGTTATACGTTATACGTTATACGTTATACGTTATACGTTACACGTTATACGTTACACGTTATACGTTATACGTTATACGTTATACGATATACGTTATACGTTATACGTTACACGTTATTCGTTATACGTTCTTCGTTACGCGTTATACGTTATACGATATAAGTTATACGCAATACGTTATACGTTATACGTTATACGTTATACGTCATACGTTATACGTCATACGTTATACGTTATACGTTATACGTTATACGTTATACGTTATACGTTATACGTTATACGTTATACGTTATACGATATACGTTATACGATATACGTTATACGTTATACGTTATACGTTATACGTTATACGTTATACGTTATACGTCATAGGTTATACGATACACGTTATACGTTATACGTTATACGTTATACGTCATAGGATATACGATACACGTTATACGTTATACGTTATACGTCATACGTCATAGGTTATACGATACACGTTATACGTTATACGTAATATGTAATACGTTATATGTTTTATGTTATTCGTTATACGTTATTCGTTACGCGTTATACGTTATACGTTATACGTTATACGTTATACGTTATACCTTATACGATATACGATATACGTTATACGTTATACGTTATACGTTATACGTTATACGTTATACGTTATACGTTATACGTTATACGTTATACGTTATACGTTATACGTTATACGTTATACGTTATACGTTATACGTTATACGTTATACGTTATACGTTATACGTTATACGTTATACGTTATACGTTATACGTTATACGTTATAAGTTATACGTAGTACGTTATACGTTATACGTTATACCTTTTAAGTTATTCGTTATACGTTCTTCGTTACGCGTTATACGATATACGTTATACGTTATACGTTATACGTTATACGTTATACGTTATACGTTATACGTTATACGTTATACGTTATACGTTATACGTTATACGTTATACGTTATACGTTATACGTTATACGTTATACGTTATACGTTATACGTTATACGTTATACGTTATACGTTATAAGTTATACGTAACACGTTATACGTTATACGTTATACGTTATACGTTATACGTTATACGTTATACGTTATACGTTATACGTTATACGTTATACGTTATACGTTATACGTTATACGTTATACGTTATACGTTATACGTTATACGTTATACGTTATACGTTATACGTTATACGTTATAAGTTATACGTAACACGTTATACGTTATACGTTATACGTTATACGTTATACGTTATACGTTATACGTTATACGTTATACGTTATACGTTATACGTTATACGTTATACGTTATACGTTATACGTTATACGTTATACGTTATACGTCATACGTTATACGTTATACGTTATTCGTTATACGTCCTTCGTTACGCGTTATACGTTATACGTTATACGTTATACGTTATACGTTCTACGTTATACGTTATACGTTATACGTTATACGTTATACGTTATACGTTATACGTTATACGTTATACGTTATACGTTATACGTTATACGTTATACGTTATACGTTATACGTTATACGTTATACGTTATACGTTATACGTTATACGTTATACGTTATACGTTATACGTTATACGTTATACGTTATACGTTATACGTTATACGTTATACGTTATACGTTATAAGTTATACGTAACACGTTATACGTTATACGTTATACGTTATACGTTATACGTTATACGTTATACGTTATACGTTATACGTTATACGTTATACGTTATACGTTATACGTTATACGTTATACGTTATACGTTATACGTTATACGTCATACGTTATACGTTATACGTTATTCGTTATACGTCCTTCGTTACGCGTTATACGTTATACGTTATACGTTATACGTTATACGTTCTACGTTATACGTTATACGTTATACGTTATACGTTATACGTTATACGTTATACGTTATACGTTATACGTTATACGTTATACGTTATACGTTATACGTTATACGTTATACGTTATACGTTATAAGTTATACGTAATACGTTATACGTTATACGTTATACGTTATACGTTATACGTTATACGTTATACGTTATACGTTATACGTTATACGTTATACGTTATACGTTATACGTTATACGTTGTACGTTATACGTCATACGTAACATGTAATACGTCATACGTTTTACGTTAATCGTTATACGTTCTTCGTTACATGTTATACGTTATACGTTATACGTTATACGTCATAGGTTATACGATACACGTTATACGTTCTACGTAACATGTAATACTTTATACGTTTTACGTATATTCGTTATACGTTCTTCGTTACGGGTTATACGTTATACGTTCTTCGTTACGCGTTATACGTTATACGTTATACGTTATACGTTATACGTTATATCTTATACGATTGACGATATACGTTATACGTTATACGTTATACGTTATACGTTATAGGTTATACGTTATACGTTATACGATCTAAGTTATACGTTATACGTTGTACGTTATATGTTATACGTTATACGTTAAACGTTGTACGTTATACGTTATACGTTATACGTTATACGTTATACGTTATACGTTATACGTTATACGTTGTACGTTATACGTTATACGTTCTACGTTATACGTTATACGTTATACGTTATACGTTATACGTTATACGTTATACGTTATACGTTATACGTTATACGTTATACGTTATACGTTATACGTTATACGTTATACGTTATACGTTATAAGTTATACGTAATACGTTATACGTTATACGTTATACGTTATACGTTATACGTTATACGTTATACGTTATACGTTATACGTTATACGTTATACGTTATACGTTATACGTTATACGTTATACGTTATACGTTATACGTTATACGTCATACGTAACATGTAATACGTCATACGTTTTACGTTAATCGTTATACGTTCTTCGTTACGCGTTATACGATATACGTTATACGTTATACGTTAGACGTTATACGTCATACGTTATACGTTATACGTTATTCGTTATACGTCCTTCGTTACGCGTTATACGTTATACGTTATACGTTATACGTTATACGTTCTACGTTATACGTTATACGTTATACGTTATACGTTATACGTTATACGTTATACGTTATACGTTATACGTTATACGTTATACGTTATACGTTATACGTTATACGTTATACGTTATACGTTATACGTTATACGTTATACGTTATAAGTTATACGTAATACGTTATACGTTATACGTTATACGTTATACGTTATACGTTATACGTTATACGTTATACGTTATACGTTATACGTTATACGTTATACGTTATACGTTATACGTTATACGTTATACGTTATACGTTATACGTTATACGTTATACGTTATACCTTATACGATTGACGATATACGTTATACGTTATACGTTATACGTTATAGGTTATACGTTATACGTTATACGATATAAGTTATACGTTATACGTTGTACGTTATATGTTATACGTTATACGTTAAACGTTGTACGTTATACGTTATACGTTATACTTTTTACGTTATACGTTATACGTTATACGTTGTACGTTTTACGTCTTACGTTATACGTTATACGTTATATGTTATACGTTATACGTGATACGTTATACGATATACGTTATACGTTATACGTTATACGTTATACGTTATACGTTATACGTTATACGTTATACGTTATACGTTATACGTTATACGTTATACGTTATACGTTATACGTTATACGTTATACGTTATACGTTATACGTTATACGTTATACGTTATACGTTATACGTTATACGTTATACGTTATACGTTATACGTTATACGTTATACGTTATACGTTACACGTTATACGTTAAACGTTGTACGTTATACGTTATACGTTATACTTTATACGTTATACGTTATACGTTATACGTTGTACGTTTCACGTTATACGTTATACGTTATACGTTATACGTTATACGTTATACGTTATACGTTATACGTTATACGTTATACGTTATACGTTATACGTTATGCGTTATACGTTATGCGTTATACGTTATACGTTATGCGTTATACGTTGTACGTTATACGTTATACGTCGTACGTTATACGTTATACGTAGTACGTTATACGTTATACGTTATACCTTTTAAGTTATTCGTTATACGTTCTTCGTTACGCGTTATACGATATACGTTATACGTTATACGTTATACGTTATACGTTATACGTTATACGTTATACGTTATACGTTATACGTTATACGTTATACGTTATACGTTATACGTTATACGTTATACGTTATGCGTTATACGTTATACGTTATACGTCATACGTTATACGTTATACGTTATTCGTTATACGTCCTTCGTTACGCGTTATACGTTATACGTTATACGTTATACGATATACGTTCTACGTTATACGTTATACGTTATACGTTATACGTTATACGTTATACGTTATACGTTATACGATATACGTTATACGTTATACGTTATACGTTATACGTTATACGTTATACGTTATAAGTTATACGTAATACGTTATACGTTATACGTTATACGTTATACGTTATACGTTATACGTTATACGTTATACGTTATACGTTATACGTTATACGTTATACGTTATACGTTATACGTTATACGTTATACGTTATACGTTGTACGTTATACGTCATACGTAACATGTAATACGTCATACGTTTTACGTTAATCGTTATACGTTCTTCGTTACACGTTATACGTTATACGTTATACGTTATACGTCATAGGTTATACGATACACGTTATACGTTCTACGTAACATGAAATACTTTATACGTTTTACGTATATTCGTTATACGTTCTTCGTTACGGGTTATACGTTATACGTTCTTCGTTACGCGTTATACGTTATACGTTATACGTTATACGTTATACGTTATACGTTATACGTTATACCTTATACGATTGACGATATACGTTATACGTTATACGTTATACGTTATACGTTATAGGTTATACGTTATACGTTATACGATCTAAGTTATACGTTATACGTTGTACGTTATATGTTATACGTTATACGTTAAACGTTGTACGTTATACGTTATACGTAATACTTTTTACGTTATACGTTATACGTTATACGTTGTACGTTTTACTTCATACGTTATACGTTATACGTTATATGTTATACGTTATACGTGATACGTTATACGATATACGTTATACGTTATACGTTATACGTTATACGTTATACGTTATACGTTATACGTTATACGTTATACGTTTTACGTTATACGTTATACGTTATACGTTATACGTTATACGTTATACGTTATACGTTATACGTTATACGTTATACGTTATACGTTATACGTTATACGTTATACGTTATACGTTATACGTTATACGTTACACGTTATACGTTATACGTTATACGTTATACGTTATACGTTATACGTTATACGTTATACGTTATACGTTATACGTTATACGTTATACGTTATACGTTATACGTTATACGTTATACGTTATACGTTATACGTTATACGTTACACGTTATACGTTATACGTTATGCTTTACACGTTGTACGTTATACGTTATACGTTATACGCTGTACGTTATACGTTATACGTCGTACGTTATACGTTATACGTTGTATGTTATACGTTATACGTTATACCTTTTAAGTTATTCGTTATACGTTCTTCGTTACGCGTTATACGTTATACGTTATACGTTATACGTTATACGTTATACGTTATACGTTATACGTTATACGTTATACGTTATACGTTATACGTTATACGTTATACTTTATACGTTATATGTTATACGTTATACGTTATACGTTATACGTTATACGTTATACGTTATGCGTCATAGGTTATACGATACACGTTAAACGTTATACGTAATATGTAATACGTTATACGTTTTACGTTATTCGTTATACGTCCTTCGTTACGCGTTATACGTTAAACGTTATACGTTATACGTTATACGTTATACGTTATACGTTATACGTTATACGTTATACGTTATACGTTATACGTTATACGTTATACGTTATACGTTATACGTTATACGTTGTACGTTATACGTCATACGTAACATGTAATACGTCATACGTTTTACGTTAATCGTTATACGTTCTTCGTTACAGGTTATACGTTATACGTTATACGTTATACGTCATAGGTTATACGATACACGTTATACGTTCTACGTAACATGTAATACTTTATACGTTTTACGTATATTCGTTATACGTTCTTCGTTACGGGTTATACGTTATACGTTCTTCGTTACGCGTTATACGTTATACGTTATACGTTATACGTTATACGTTATACCTTATACGATTGACGATATACGTTATACGTTATACGTTATACGTTATACGTTATAGGTTATACGTTATACGTTATACGATCTAAGTTATACGTTATACGTTGTACGTTATATGTTATACGTTATACGTTAAACGTTGTACGTTATACGTTATACGTTATACGTTATACGTTATACGTTATACGTTATACGTTATACGTTATACGTTGTACGTTATACGTTATACGTTCTACGTTATACGTTATACGTTATACGTTATACGTTATACGTTATACGTTATACGTTATACGTTATACGTTATACGTTATACGTTATACGTTATACGTTATACGTTATACGTTATACGTTATAAGTTATACGTAATACGTTATACGTTATACGTTATACGTTATACGTTATACGTTATACGTTATACGTTATACGTTATACGTTATACGTTATACGTTATACGTTATACGTTATACGTTATACGTTATACGTTATACGTTGTACGTTATACGTCATACGTAACATGTAATACGTCATACGTTTTACGTTAATCGTTATACGTTCTTCGTTACGCGTTATACGATATACGTTATACGTTATACGTTATACGTTATACGTCATACGTTATACGTTATACGTTATTCGTTATACGTCCTTCGTTACGCGTTATACGTTATACGTTATACGTTATACGTTATACGTTCTACGTTATACGTTATACGTTATACGTTATACGTTATACGTTATACGTTATACGTTATACGTTATACGTTATACGTTATACGTTATACGTTATACGTTATACGTTATACGTTATACGTTATACGTTATAAGTTATACGTAATACGTTATACGTTATACGTTATACGTTATACGTTATACGTTATACGTTATACGTTATACGTTATACGTTATACGTTATACGTTATACGTTATACGTTATACGTTATACGTTATACGTTATACGTTATACGTTATACGTTATACGTTATACCTTATACGATTGACGATATACGTTATACGTTATACGTTATACGTTATAGGTTATACGTTATACGTTATACGATCTAAGTTATACGTTATACGTTGTACGTTATATGTTATACGTTATACGTTAAACGTTGTACGTTATACGTTATACGTTATACTTTTTACGTTATACGTTATACGTTATACGTTGTACGTTTTACGTCATACGTTATACGTTATACGTTATATGTTATACGTTATACGTGATACGTTATACGATATACGTTATACGTTATACGTTATACGTTATACGTTATACGTTATACGTGATACGTTATACGTTATACGTTATACGTTATACGTTATACGTTATACGTTATACGTTATACGTTATACGTTATACGTTATACGTTATACGTTATACGTTATACGTTATACGTTATACGTTATACGTTATACGTTATACGTTATACGTTATACGTTATACGTTATACGTTATACGTTATACGTTACACGTTATACGTTAAACGTTGTACGTTATACGTTATACGTTATACTTTATACGTTATACGTTATACGTTATACGTTATACGTTATACGATATACGTTATACGTTATACGTTATACGTTATACGTTATACGTTATACGTTATAAGTTATACGTAATACGTTATACGTTATACGTTATACGTTATACGTTATACGTTATACGTTATACGTTATACGTTATACGTTATACGTTATACGTTATACGTTATACGTTATACGTTATACGTTATACGTTATACGTTATACGTTATACGTTATACGTTATACGTTATACGTTATACGTTATACGTTATACGTTATACGTTATACGTTATACGTTATACGTTATACGTTATGCGTTATACGTTATACGTTATACGTCATACGTTATACGTTATACGTTATTCGTTATACGTCCTTCGTTACGCGTTATACGTTATACGTTATACGTTATACGATATACGTTCTACGTTATACGTTATACGTTATACGTTATACGTTATACGTTATACGTTATACGTTATACGATATACGTTATACGTTATACGTTATACGTTATACGTTATACGTTATACGTTATAAGTTATACGTAATACGTTATACGTTATACGTTATACGTTATACGTTATACGTTATACGTTATACGTTATACGTTATACGTTATACGTTATACGTTATACGTTATACGTTATACGTTATACGTTATACGTTATACGTTGTACGTTATACGTCATACGTAACATGTAATACGTCATACGTTTTACGTTAATCGTTATACGTTCTTCGTTACACGTTATACGTTATACGTTATACGTTATACGTCATAGGTTATACGATACACGTTATACGTTCTACGTAACATGAAATACTTTATACGTTTTACGTATATTCGTTATACGTTCTTCGTTACGGGTTATACGTTATACGTTCTTCGTTACGCGTTATACGTTATACGTTATACGTTATACGTTATACGTTATACGTTATACCTTATACGATTGACGATATACGTTATACGTTATACGTTATACGTTATACGTTATAGGTTATACGTTATACGTTATACGATCTAAGTTATACGTTATACGTTGTACGTTATATGTTATACGTTATACGTTAAACGTTGTACGTTATACGTTATACGTTATACTTTTTACGTTATACGTTATACGTTATACGTTGTACGTTTTACTTCATACGTTATACGTTATACGTTATATGTTATACGTTATACGTGATACGTTATACGATATACGTTATACGTTATACGTTATACGTTATACGTTATACGTTATACGTTATACGTTATACGTTTTACGTTATACGTTATACGTTATACGTTATACGTTATACGTTATACGTTATACGTTATACGTTATACGTTATACGTTATACGTTATACGTTATACGTTATACGTTATACGTTATACGTTATACGTTACACGTTATACGTTATACGTTATACGTTATACGTTATACGTTATACGTTATACGTTATACGTTATACGTTATACGTTATACGTTATACGTTATACGTTATACGTTATACGTTATACGTTATACGTTATACGTTATACGTTACACGTTATACATTATACGTTATGCTTTACACGTTGTACGTTATACGTTATACGTTATACGCTGTACGTTATACGTTATACGTCGTACGTTATACGTTATACGTTGTATGTTATACGTTATACGTTATACCTTTTAAGTTATTCGTTATACGTTCTTCGTTACGCGTTATACGTTATACGTTATACGTTATACGTTATACGTTATACGTTATACGTTATACGTTATACGTTATACGTTATACGTTATACGTTATACGTTATACGTTATACTTTATACGTTATATGTTATACGTTATACGTTATACGTTATACGTTATACGTTATACGTTATGCGTCATAGGTTATACGATACACGTTAAACGTTATACGTAATATGTAATACGTTATACGTTTTACGTTATTCGTTATACGTCCTTCGTTACGCGTTATACGTTAAACGTTATACGTTATACGTTATACGTTATACGTTATACGTTATACGTTATACGTTATACGTTATACGTTATACGTTATACGTTATACGTTATACGTTATACGTTATACGTTGTACGTTATACGTCATACGTAACATGTAATACGTCATACGTTTTACGTTAATCGTTATACGTTCTTCGTTACAGGTTATACGTTATACGTTATACGTTATACGTCATAGGTTATACGATACACGTTATACGTTCTACGTAACATGTGATACTTTATACGTTTTACGTATATTCGTTATACGTTCTTCGTTACGGGTTATACGTTATACGTTCTTCGTTACGCGTTATACGTTATACGTTATACGTTATACGTTATACGTTATACCTTATACGATTGACGATATACGTTATACGTTATACGTTATACGTTATACGTTATAGGTTATACGTTATACGTTATACGATCTAAGTTATACGTTATACGTTGTACGTTATATGTTATACGTTATACGTTAAACGTTGTACGTTATACGTTATACGTTATACGTTATACGTTATACGTTATACGTTATACGTTATACGTTATACGTTGTACGTTATACGTTATACGTTCTACGTTATACGTTATACGTTATACGTTATACGTTATACGTTATACGTTATACGTTATACGTTATACGTTATACGTTATACGTTATACGTTATACGTTATACGTTATACGTTATACGTTATAAGTTATACGTAATACGTTATACGTTATACGTTATACGTTATACGTTATACGTTATACGTTCTACGTTATACGTTATACGTTATACGTTATACGTTATACGTTATACGTTATACGTTATACGTTATACGTTATACGTTATACGTTGTACGTTATACGTCATACGTAACATGTAATACGTCATACGTTTTACGTTAATCGTTATACGTTCTTCGTTACGCGTTATACGATATACGTTATACGTTATACGTTATACGTTATACGTCATACGTTATACGTTATACGTTATTCGTTATACGTCCTTCGTTACGCGTTATACGTTATACGTTATACGTTATACGTTATACGTTCTACGTTATACGTTATACGTTATACGTTATACGTTATACGTTATACGTTATACGTTATACGTTATACGTTATACGTTATACGTTATACGTTATACGTTATACGTTATACGTTATACGTTATACGTTATAAGTTATACGTAATACGTTATACGTTATACGTTATACGTTATACGTTATACGTTATACGTTATACGTTATACGTTATACGTTATACGTTATACGTTATACGTTATACGTTATACGTTATACGTTATACGTTATACGTTATACGTTATACGTTATACGTTATACGTTATACCTTATACGATTGACGATATACGTTATACGTTATACGTTATACGTTATACGTTATAGGTTATACGTTATACGTTATACGATCTAAGTTATACGTTATACGTTGTACGTTATATGTTATACGTTATACGTTAAACGTTGTACGTTATACGTTATACGTTATACTTTTTACGTTATACGTTATACGTTATACGTTGTACGTTTTACGTCATACGTTATACGTTATACGTTATATGTTATACGTTATACGTGATACGTTATACGATATACGTTATACGTTATACGTTATACGTTATACGTTATACGTTATACGTGATACGTTATACGTTATACGTTATACGTTATACGTTATACGTTATACGTTATACGTTATACGTTATACGTTATACGTTATACGTTATACGTTATACGTTATACGTTATACGTTATACGTTATACGTTATACGTTATACGTTATACGTTATACGTTATACGTTATACGTTATACGTTATACGTTACACGTTATACGTTAAACGTTGTACGTTATACGTTATACGTTATACTTTATACGTTATACGTTATACGTTATACGTTGTACGTTTCACGTTATACGTTATACGTTATACGTTATACGTTATACGTTATACGTTATACGTTATACGTTATACGTTATACGTTACACGTTATACGTTATGCGTTATACGTTATGCGTTATACGTTATACGTTATGCGTTATACGTTGTACGTTATACGTTATACGTCGTACGTTATACGTTATACGTAGTACGTTATACGTTATACGTTATACCTTTTAAGTTATTCGTTATACGTTCTTCGTTACGCGTTATACGATATACGTTATACGTTATACGTTATACGTTATACGTTATACGTTATACGTTATACGTTATACGTTATACGTTATACGTTATACGTTATACGTTATACGTTATACGTTATACGTTATACGTTATACGTTATACGTCATACGTTATACG
Source organism: Ptiloglossa arizonensis (assembly GCF_051014685.1). Classification (NCBI taxonomy): domain Eukaryota; kingdom Metazoa; phylum Arthropoda; class Insecta; order Hymenoptera; family Colletidae; genus Ptiloglossa; species Ptiloglossa arizonensis. Next base: position 6,225 of record NW_027478783.1, on the reverse strand, counting down.
TTATACGTTATTCGTTATACGTGCTTCGTTACGCGTTATACGTTATACGTTATACGTTATACGATATACGTTCTACGTTATACGTTATACGTTATACGTTATACGTTATACGTTATACGTTATACGTTATACGATATACGTTATACGTTATTCGTTATACGTTATACGTTATACGTTATACGTTATACGTTATAAGTTATACGTAATACGTTATACGTTATACGTTATACGTTATACGTTATACGTTATACGTTATACGTTATACGTTATACGTAATACGTTATACGTTATACGTTATACGTTATACGTTATACGTTATACGTTATACGTTGTACGTTATACGTTGTACGTTATACGTCATACGTCATACGTTTTACGTTAATCGTTATACGTTCTTCGTTACACGTTATACGTTATACGTTATACGTTATACGTCATAGGTTATACGATACACGTTATACGTTCTACGTAACATGAAATACTTTATACGTTTTACGTATATTCGTTATACGTTCTTCGTTACGGGTTATACGTTATACGTTCTTCGTTACGCGTTATACGTTATACGTTATACGTTATACGTTATACGTTATACCTTATACGATTGACGATATACGTTATACGTTATACGTTATACGTTATACGTTATAGGTTATACGTTATACGTTATACGATCTAAGTTATACGTTATACGTTGTACGTTATATGTTATACGTTATACGTTAAACGTTGTACGTTATACGTTATACGTTATACTTTTTACGTTATACGTTATACGTTATACGTTGTACGTTTTACTTCATACGTTATACGTTATACGTTATATGTTATACGTTATACGTGATACGTTATACGATATACGTTATACGTTATACGTTATACGTTATACGTTATACGTTATACGTTATACGTTATACGTTTTACGTTATACGTTATACGTTATACGTTATACGTTATACGTTATACGTTATACGTTATACGTTATACGTTATACGTTATACGTTATACGTTATACGTTATACGTTATACGTTATACGTTATACGTTATACGTTATACGTTATACGTTATACGTTATACGTTATACGTTATACGTTATACGTTATACGTTATACGTTATACGTTATACGTTATACGTTATACGTTATACGTTATACGTTATACGTTATACGTTATACGTTATACGTTATACGTTATACGTTATACGTTATACGTTACACGTTATACGTTATACGTTATGCTTTACACGTTGTACGTTATACGTTATACGTTATACGCTGTACGTTATACGTTATACGTCGTACGTTATACGTTATACGTTATACGTTATACGTTATACGTTATACGTTATACGTTATACGTTATACGTTATACGTTATACGTTATACGTTATACGTTATACGTTATACGTTATACGTTATACGTTATACGTTATACGTTATACGTTATACGTTATACGTTATACGTTATACGTTATACGTTATACGTTATTAGTTATACGTTCTTCGTTACGCGTTATACGTTATACGTTATACGTTATACGTTATACGTTATACGTTATACCTTATACGATATACGTTATACGTTATCCGTTACACGTTATACGTTATACGTTATACGTTATACGTTATACGTTATACGTTATACGTTATACGTCATAGGTTATACGATACACGTTATACGTTATACGTAGTATGTAATACGTTATACCTTTTACGTTATTCGTTATACGTTCTTCGTTACGCGTTATACGTTATACGTTATACGTTATACGTTATTCGTTATACCTTATACGATATACGTTATACGTTATACGTCATAGGTTATACAATACACGTTATACGTCATACGTTATACGTCATACGTCATAGGTTATACGATACACGTTATACGTTATACGTAATATGTAACACGTTATACGTTTTACGTTATTCGTTATACGTTCTTCGTTACGCGTTATACGTTATACGTTATACGTTATACGTTATACGTTATACCTTATACGATATACGTTATACGTTATCCGTTATACGTTATACGTTATACGTTATACGTTATGCGTTATATATTATACGTTATACGTTATACGTTGTACGTTATATGTTATACGTTATACGTTATACGTTATACGTTATACGTTATACGTTATACGTTATACGTTATGCGTTATACGTTATACGTTGTACTTTATACGTCATACGTAACATGTAATACGTCATACGTTATACGTTATACGTTATACCTTATACGATATACGTTATACGTTATCCGTTATACGTTATAGGTTATACGTTATACGTTATGCGTTATACGTTATACGTTATACGTTATACGTTGTACGTTATACGTTATACGTTATACGTTATACGTTATACGTTATACGTTGTACGTTATACGTTATACGTTATACGTTATACGTTGTACGTTATACGTTATACGTTATACGTTATACGTTATACGTTATACGTTATACGTTATACGTTATACGTTATACGTTATACGTTATACGTTATACCTTATACGTTATACGTTATACGTTATACGTTATACGTTATACGTTATACGTTATACGTTATACGTTATACGTTATACGTTATACGTTATACGTTTTACGTTATACGTTATACGTTATACGTTATACGTTATACGTTATACGTTATACGTTATACGTTATACGTTATACGTTATACGTTATACGTTATACGTTATACGTTATACGTTATACGTTATACGTTACACGTTATACGTTATACGTTATACGTTATACGTTATACGTTATACGTTATACGTTATACGTTATACGTTATACGTTATACGTTATACGTTATACGTTATACGTTATACGTTATACGTTATACGTTATACGTTATACGTTACACGTTATACATTATACGTTATGCTTTACACGTTGTACGTTATACGTTATACGTTATACGCTGTACGTTATACGTTATACGTCGTACGTTATACGTTATACGTTGTATGTTATACGTTATACGTTATACCTTTTAAGTTATTCGTTATACGTTCTTCGTTACGCGTTATACGTTATACGTTATACGTTATACGTTATACGTTATACGTTATACGTTATACGTTATACGTTATACGTTATACGTTATACGTTATACGTTATACGTTATACTTTATACGTTATATGTTATACGTTATACGTTATACGTTATACGTTATACGTTATACGTTATGCGTCATAGGTTATACGATACACGTTAAACGTTATACGTAATATGTAATACGTTATACGTTTTACGTTATTCGTTATACGTCCTTCGTTACGCGTTATACGTTAAACGTTATACGTTATACGTTATACGTTATACGTTATACGTTATACGTTATACGTTATACGTTATACGTTATACGTTATACGTTATACGTTATACGTTATACGTTATACGTTGTACGTTATACGTCATACGTAACATGTAATACGTCATACGTTTTACGTTAATCGTTATACGTTCTTCGTTACAGGTTATACGTTATACGTTATACGTTATACGTCATAGGTTATACGATACACGTTATACGTTCTACGTAACATGTGATACTTTATACGTTTTACGTATATTCGTTATACGTTCTTCGTTACGGGTTATACGTTATACGTTCTTCGTTACGCGTTATACGTTATACGTTATACGTTATACGTTATACGTTATACCTTATACGATTGACGATATACGTTATACGTTATACGTTATACGTTATACGTTATAGGTTATACGTTATACGTTATACGATCTAAGTTATACGTTATACGTTGTACGTTATATGTTATACGTTATACGTTAAACGTTGTACGTTATACGTTATACGTTATACGTTATACGTTATACGTTATACGTTATACGTTATACGTTATACGTTGTACGTTATACGTTATACGTTCTACGTTATACGTTATACGTTATACGTTATACGTTATACGTTATACGTTATACGTTATACGTTATACGTTATACGTTATACGTTATACGTTATACGTTATACGTTATACGTTATACGTTATAAGTTATACGTAATACGTTATACGTTATACGTTATACGTTATACGTTATACGTTATACGTTCTACGTTATACGTTATACGTTATACGTTATACGTTATACGTTATACGTTATACGTTATACGTTATACGTTATACGTTATACGTTGTACGTTATACGTCATACGTAACATGTAATACGTCATACGTTTTACGTTAATCGTTATACGTTCTTCGTTACGCGTTATACGATATACGTTATACGTTATACGTTATACGTTATACGTCATACGTTATACGTTATACGTTATTCGTTATACGTCCTTCGTTACGCGTTATACGTTATACGTTATACGTTATACGTTATACGTTCTACGTTATACGTTATACGTTATACGTTATACGTTATACGTTATACGTTATACGTTATACGTTATACGTTATACGTTATACGTTATACGTTATACGTTATACGTTATACGTTATACGTTATACGTTATAAGTTATACGTAATACGTTATACGTTATACGTTATACGTTATACGTTATACGTTATACGTTATACGTTATACGTTACGTTATACGTTATACGTTATACGTTATACGTTATACGTTATACGTTATACGTTATACGTTATACGTTATACGTTATACGTTATACGTTATACGTTATACCTTATACGATTGACGATATACGTTATACGTTATACGTTATACGTTATAGGTTATACGTTATACGTTATACGATCTAAGTTATACGTTATACGTTGTACGTTATATGTTATACGTTATACGTTAAACGTTGTACGTTATACGTTATACGTTATACTTTTTACGTTATACGTTATACGTTATACGTTGTACGTTTTACGTCATACGTTATACGTTATACACGTTATATGTTATACGTTATACGTGATACGTTATACGATATACGTTATACGTTATACGTTATACGTTATACGTTATACGTTATACGTGATACGTTATACGTTATACGTTATACGTTATACGTTATACGTTATACGTTATACGTTATACGTTATACGTTATACGTTATACGTTATACGTTATACGTTATACGTTATACGTTATACGTTATACGTTATACGTTATACGTTATACGTTATACGTTATACGTTATACGTTATACGTTATACGTTACACGTTATACGTTAAACGTTGTACGTTATACGTTATACGTTATACTTTATACGTTATACGTTATACGTTATACGTTGTACGTTTCACGTTATACGTTATACGTTATACGTTATACGTTATACGTTATACGTTATACGTTATACGTTATACGTTATACGTTACACGTTATACGTTATGCGTTATACGTTATGCGTTATACGTTATACGTTATGCGTTATACGTTGTACGTTATACGTTATACGTCGTACGTTATACGTTATACGTAGTACGTTATACGTTATACGTTATACCTTTTAAGTTATTCGTTATACGTTCTTCGTTACGCGTTATACGATATACGTTATACGTTATACGTTATACGTTATACGTTATACGTTATACGTTATACGTTATACGTTATACGTTATACGTTATACGTTATACGTTATACGTTATACGTTATACGTTATACGTTATACGTTATACGTCATACGTTATACGTTATACGTTATTCGTTATACGTGCTTCGTTACGCGTTATACGTTATACGTTATACGTTATACGATATACGTTCTACGTTATACGTTATACGTTATACGTTATACGTTATACGTTATACGTTATACGTTATACGATATACGTTATACGTTATACGTTATACGTTATACGTTATACGTTATACGTTATACGTTATAAGTTATACGTAATACGTTATACGTTATACGTTATACGTTATACGTTATACGTTATACGTTATACGTTATACGTTATACGTAATACGTTATACGTTATACGTTATACGTTATACGTTATACGTTATACGTTATACGTTGTACGTTATACGTTGTACGTTATACGTCATACGTCATACGTTTTACGTTAATCGTTATACGTTCTTCGTTACACGTTATACGTTATACGTTATACGTTATACGTCATAGGTTATACGATACACGTTATACGTTCTACGTAACATGAAATACTTTATACGTTTTACGTATATTCGTTATACGTTCTTCGTTACGGGTTATACGTTATACGTTCTTCGTTACGCGTTATACGTTATACGTTATAC